>NC_084472.1:63391941-63694971 GCF_027409185.1 Cynocephalus volans
ATAGCAATGTTATGAGTGATACTATTTTTCATTTTTAAAGTGGTGCTATAATATTAGATTTTACGTTCAAATTTATCATATTATATACAAATTATAAAATATAAATGATGGAAACATTTACCTACATAATTTTAGGAAAAATATAAGTTAAAACAAAATGGCATATGTGTGTATATCTACACATTTTATATATTTATCACATTTTATGGTTCTGATAAAAACTTCAAATTGTAAGAACAGCTGTGGGGGAAAAAAGTCACAATTTGCATTTCTAGATTTTTTCTCACCTTCCTGTTTTGCTGCGCTGGTTTCCTATGGGAATTTATTGGCATCTTTTGTAGATGTTATACATATATTTACCAACCCAAGCATTGTATATGTTTTTCTTCTATTGTCCAGGTTTGTTTCTGTTACAATCGATATGCTATTTATACTTTAGAGGAAATAGACATAAGTAGGACTACAAAGAGTACTAAGGTACTAATATTTGGGATGAAAAGAACAAGATTTTAGATTAGTTTAGAAGCCAGTTGGTCAGTTGTTTAGGATATCTGTGGAGGTAGCAGTGTTTTGTCCATTTACCAATTGACATATTGGGATTTATGGATATTTGCTGATTTTTTTCTAGCAAGTTAGGATTTTTTAAACTACAAGTATCATAATAACTGGTTCAACCACAATAATTACAACAGCAACAAAACCTGCCAGAATCCACACACACAAAGAAGACCTAAAACAAAATAAAAGACCAATATGGATTATCCTGGAACTAGCCTTTGCAGCATCATGTGATTATAGTTTTAACTTTTTAATTTTTTTCTAGCTTAACATTCCTCATGGTCATCATGAAAATGAAATGAAAGGAATATCAGGAGATATAAAGGAAGAATTCACATCTCAAAACAGCACAGACAGAGTGATCTGTGAGTTAAGAACAGAGGTAAGATATTGGATAAAGTGTGCAATACATAACAAAAACATATCTGATGGTTATTAAATTATATAATAGTTAAATAGTATAACTAAGGTGCCTTTGGTTACTTAATGAGGGCGGATGCTATCGATAATGTAATCAATTTATATGATTTAAAATGCTGTGGAATGATATTGGCTCATAACTAGATCTGAATTATTTGAATATCGCTAAGATAAAATATCTGGCTATAAAACCACCCTATAGCCAGTACAAGTCTTTCTGCAAGTAAATATTCATTAAAAGTTCAATCAGCTGCTGAATAAGATATGTTAATTTATTTTCAGAACCAATGACATATTCGATACATAGCATGCAGTTTCTAGTAGAATTAACACTACTTTTAGCAGCTACAACAGTGAAAAAGAAGATAAATTCACTTTTGTGACAGTTAATTCATTTCTTAGGTATGTCAAGTGGAATGTTGGAAACATTTATTTTCTACACCTACACCACCACCAACAAATGAATTTTCACAGATTTGTAAACTCTCAGTGTTTCCTGTCTTGTAGATAAAGGAGGAATTATTGTCCGTAGAGCTAGGAGGAGGGGTCAAATTATTTGTACTTCATAGAAAATTGTGTTACTGCAATAAAAATAGAAAACTACAAATTATTTCATAACAGCTAATTCTGGAAGAGTGTCTTAGGTACAAATATGTAGAAACAATTTAGAAAATGGAGTGAAGTTAGTAAAAATATAGGCAGGGAGGTAGGTGAGTTGTATTAGACATATTCTTCTTTATAAAACTGCAATAACTGAACTCCAGAGAATGTTTTGTATCAGATGAACACAGTGTGCCAGGACGTGCATGGATTTGGAACCAGAATTAGCTACATCGCTTACTGATTACTTTATTCTGGAGAACACCTTACGCCTCTCTGAGTCTCAGTTTATAGATGGAAATAATAGTAATTGTAATAATTGCCATTACATAGAACTTTTGTAAAGAGGCCATAAAGCCAGGGAATGTTTGTCCAAGACAGAGTGCTCTAATGTTGGGAATTATAGCCAAGCTGTTCAGGAGATGAGCTCTTCCTGTGCTGCTGCTCATTGAATCAGTGTCAGCCCTCAGCTCCTCTTCCCTCCACAAGTCACCTGAAGGGGTGCAGGGGTGAGAGATGCATATCAAGAGATCCACCGAATAAATACGACCTCAAGAGCATGGGCAACCAAAGGAAAAATAAGCAAATGGGATTATATCAAATTAAAAAGGTTCTGCACAGCAAAAGAAACAATTAACAAAGTTAAAAGACAACCAACAGAGTGGGAGAAAATATTTGCGGAATATACATCTGACAAAGGATTGATATCCAGAATATACAAGGAACTCGAACAACTTTACAGCAAAGAATGATGGCTTTTACATCTTCTCTTTTCTAAGAGGAATCAGACCATCAGGACAGGTAGTACTTTTTCTTGGCCCTGAGCTGTGAGGCCTCTTTGATTAAGCATTGCACAACATGCTGTATAAAAGCTTATTTAGCAGTTAAAGACAAAAACTGAGGAAGGCACATATGGCTGTTGTGTACACACACACACACACACACACACACACACACACACACACACACACACACACACACACACACACACACACACACACACACACACACACACACACACACACACACACACACACACACACACACACACACACACACACCCATATTTACTAGCCTTTTTTTAAGACCTGTTTTAGGTTAAAAGCCAAACTGAGAAGAAAGTACAGTTTCCACGCACTCACTCCCATCCACCCACCTGCAGACTTCTCCACATCCAACATAACTTATCAATGTGGTATGTTTATTGTACTTGGTAAACCAACATTGACACATTATAAACCAAAGTCCATAGTTTATGTTAATATTCATTCTGTGTTGTACATTCCATTGGTTTTGAAAAAATATAACAACATGTCTCCACCATTTTAGTACCATACAGTATAGTTTCACTGGCTAAAAATCCCCTGTGCTCCATCTACTCTTCCCCTTGAAACCCCAGTAATCACTGATCTTTTTATTGTCTCCATAGCTTTACCTTTTCCAGAATGTCATGTGGGTGGGATCATACAGGATGTCACATGTTCAAATTGGTTTCGTTAACTTAGTAATAGGCATTTAAGTTTCTTCCATGTCTTTTTGTGGCCTGATAGCTCATTTATTTTTAGTGTTAGATAATCTTCCATTGTCTGGGTTGTACTACAGTTTGTTTATCCAGTTGTCTACTGAAGGATAGCTCTATTGCTTCCACATTCTGTCAATTATAAATAAAGTTCCTATGAACATTCACGTGCAGGTTTTTGTGAGGATGTAACTTTTCAACTCCTTTAGGTGCAATTGCTGGATCATATGATTGGTTTAGTTTTGTAAGAAACTGCCAATGATTGCAACAGTCATTGTGCAATTGTCTTCCAGAGTTGCTGTACTAATTTGCAATCCTACCAGCAATGAATAAGAGAACCCTTTGCCTCACATCCTCACCAGCATTTGGTGTTGTCAAGGTTTTGGATTTCAGCAATTCTAATAGTTTTGTAGTGGTATGTCATAGTTTTAATTTACAATTACTTAATCACATATGATTTTTAGCATTTTTATATGCTTATTTGTCATCTGTATATCATCTTTGGCTTAGTTGTCTGTTCATATTTTTTGCCCATTTTTAAAATTGGTTGTTCATTTTCTTATAATTGTGTTTTAAGAGTTCTTTGTATATTTAGTTTAATAGTTCTCAAGTACCAGCAAATATCTTTTGCAAATATTTTTTCTCAATCACATGTGATTTCAAGATTAGATGTGAAAGGTAATAGATATAAATTGTTTTAAAATTTATAATATATTTGAAAGGTTAACAACTTTAGTTCAATGAAGTTGCTTGGGATAGTACCTCTTTTTTAAGTGATTTGTGGATAATAGTCTCCATTCTATTCAAAAAATGTTATATATCTGTAGCACGTTCACTATAAAAATAATTAGAAGGCATAGCAAAGTAAACTATACTTACATTGTAAATAAATGTACTTTTTGCAAACTTTTTATTAAAATGTATCATCACTTTTTATGTTTACCTAAAAGTCATTGTGCAATTGTACCATACTTTAATTAAATCATAATTTATTTTTAAAAATTAGTTTATTTTTAGATATATAATTAACACTGCAGTAAGAATCCATATGCAATACATCTTTGAGCATTTAAAAATGACTTAGGGCAAATTCCTAGAAATAGTATGGTTTGGTCAAGAGAATGTTCATTTTTAAAATCTTTTATATACATTGCCAAATTGTCCATTAGAAAACTACCATAACATAAAAAAGATTCTCAAAGTTGGAGAGAAGAAGCATGCCACTTAGGGAACTTTGGAATAAAAAAATGGCATGCAGGATTTTCTTCTTGCTACCTTGCTCCAAGAATTGGAGCTGCAGGAACCAGCAACCTGGAAACACCAATAGGAAGAGACAAGTCAACCTAAAATAAAAACACAACCATAGTCTGCTTACTCTTGCTAGGGAAGGGTCAACACAGCAAGACAGAAAACTTTTAGAACAATAATTCCTGAATCCAGCCAACTATCACAAAAAATGTAGCTCCTTCCCACACCTGCTAGCAAAGGCTGAGTGGAAAGCCTCACCAGCTGTAAAGAAGTTCCCCAGACCTCTCTGCTGATGTAGTGGCAGAGGAAGGTGAGCGGGAGCCAGGATGTTCAGCTCTGATTGTCAGTAATGAGGCCCCTGAGCTCGGGTGTCAGTAAAAACCATGTAGGAAGCCCATACTTCTGCCCCCACTATCTCCTAGCCAGTGAGGGCCAGTGGGTAGTTGGATCTGTCATCCTAACCCAGCAGTAAAGGGAGGACCCCCAATTGTGTATTGGTGGAGGCCAGGTAGAGAGTCTGGACTTCACCCTACCCTGGAAGTAATAAGGCAGTGCTGCCCTTCACTTTCCAGCGTGGTATCTGAGGAACACATCTAAAACAGAATGTGAGATATATCCAGAGTCTCACAACATAATATGTAAAATAGCCAGGATACAACTGAATATTATTCATCATACCAGGAGCTAGAATATCTCAAAGTTAATAAAAAAGACAATCGATAGATGCCAACACTGAAATGACAGAGATGTTTAAATTATTTGGAGAGGATCTTAAAGTGGCCATCATAAAAATGCTCCAATGAGCAATTGTGAACATGCAGGAAATAAAGAGAATAGTAGGAATTCTTAGTCAAAAAATAGAAAGTCCCAGCAAATAAGTAGAAAATACAAAGAAGGAACAAGTGGAAAAGTTAGAACTGAAGAACACAACTGAAAGGTTAAAAGTTATGAACAGAAAAGACAGGAAAGAATCAGTGAACTTGAAGGTAGATCGATAGAAATTATCCTGTCTCTGTGACAGAAAGAAAATAGGCTGGGAAAAGAATTGAGCCTCAGAGACCTGTGGAGAAAGAGAACTACATTTGTGTCACTGGAGACCAGTATGAGAGGAGAAATAGCATGGAGCAGAGTAGTACTAAAGGAATAGGTGAAAACATCCCAAATTTAGGAAAAGGGTCAACTCTACAATCACAAAGCTTAGTGAATCCCAAACAGCATAAACCCAGATATTCATGTCGAGACACGTCATAGCCAATCTTACAGAAAATTAGGGGAAAAAAAACAACTTGACAGCAGGTAGAAGAAAATTATATCTCAACTTCAGTGAAAAAACAATCAGGCATTGTGGAAGTCAGAAAGAAGTAGAACACAAATGTTCAAGTTCCAAAAGAACTACCAACTCAAAATGCTATGTCCAGAAAGATAGTTTCAGAGGAAGGAAAACTAAGGATTTGTCTCTAGCAAGTCTATGAGAAGATGTTGAACATATTAGCTATCAGAGAAATGCAAATTAAAACCACAATGAGCTATAACTACTTACCTGCCAGAACGGCTAAAATAAAAAGTAGACACAACGCTAAATTCTGAAGAGGATGCAAAGCTTGTGAATCACTTCTCTGTTGTCAGAGGGAATGTAAAATGATACAGTCACATTGGAGGGTAGTTGTCGGGTCTGCTGCCGGCCAACCCGAACAGCCCTAGCCTCATTCCTTTCGGTGGGCAAGCAAATGGCCCGGATTACTCTTTCCCTCCTGTCCCCTTTGGAAGGAGACGGGGGAAGAGAGCCGTGAAGAGTGGTGAGCACACTGCCGGCCCCAACCAGCTCGGTTTAAAGGACACTCAGATGAGGTGGGGGTTCTGTTGAGCAGTTCCGTTTATTATCACACAAGCACTTGCTTTTAAAGGCAAATGGGGAAGGGAGGTATTTTACATAATCCTATCAGCTTAAAGGTCAAGGGCATGCATCTTGTCTCAATGCCTAGCTATTGCAACCACGCAGTGTTCAGGAGCACAGAAGCAGGTATTTGGCCAATAAGGGCTAAGGCAAGGTTCCTGCAGACACTCCCACCCTACTTCCTCCCCGTGCCACCTTAGGCTGCCACCTTAATACGCCCTTGTGGGCCTATAATGGCGCCGCTTGTAATGTCACTTAAGGTGGCGTTAGTTTTTAAGGCCCCACAGGTAGTGTGGTGATTTTAAGCAATAGCTACCATCAGGCCAAGTATTTATCTCATAGAAATGGAAACATATTCATATGAAACCTATTGGTTAAATATTTTTGGTTATTTTATTTGTAAATGCCAAAACTTGGAAACAATACCGTTGACTTTCCAATAGCAAACAATTAAACAAGCCATTACATCCACACCTTGGAATACTCCTCAGCACTAAGATAGAATTAACTTTTGATACACACAACCATCTGCACGAAGCTCCAGAAAATTATGTTGAATAAAAAATTTCAATCACAAAAGACTGCATAGTCCAGGATTCTATTTATAGAACATTTCTGAAGCATCAAAATGTAGAACTGGAGGAGAGATGAATGGTTACCAAGGCTGCAGGAGTGACGGGAGTGGGTGGTGTACAAAATGGCCGCATGATCCATCCCTGTGGGGACGGAAACGTTCTGCATGCTGACTGTGCTATGGCCGATGTCTGGATATGGTATTGTACCAGAGCTGAAGGATGTTACCACTGGGGGAAATGGGGTAAAAGACACTTGGGATTTATCTGTATTGTTTCTTACAGTTGCCTATGAATCTATAATTATCTCATAATAAAAAGCAATACCTTAAACTTCTTTCAAAATGTATGCCAAGTTATACATACTACTCTGAAAATGAGCACCCTAATTTTCTTACCATTTTGGGATCCAAGAGACCTGGGTCTAAGCACTTATCCTGGCACTATCTGGTGTCTGGCTTCCCTGCAATTACAGTACATAGGGTCTCTGAGTCTGTTTGCTTATCTGCAAAATTGTTTTTAGTTAACAGTTTATCTTAAGGATTGATTAATTCATATTTTTAAAGTACTAAAAATTGTACACTACATGTAGGAGGCACTCAATGAATAGATGTTTTCTCTCTTGCTATTCAAATTTCATTTAGTATATTCTATATAAAACCGACCATCCAAATGTTTTGATGTTAGTAACACTGCATAATTCTGTTATGTCCCATAGAAGATTTCAGAATACTTCCACATCCATGTGTTTTCCCTATGCTGAAATATAGACTCTCTTGAGGTTAAAGATACTGACTTATAGCAAGCCCATCTACCACCACTGTTTGTGGTGCCAAGTAGGTTTCCCATAAATGTTTGATAGGGGAATACATCTTTTAATTTGAATAATCTAATTCCAAGATTAGATTGTAAAGTCCTCCCAGGGAAGTAGAATATCTTTTCCCATGCCCGATTCACCTGGAATCATGCACATATCTCCTTATGTGTTGACCTTTAGGTGGATTATTGAGGATTATGTGGGCAAAGATTGTGAAAATCTTGAGCTGTAAGGAAACTGAAGTCATATTCTAGCCCCTTATTTCACAGATGCTCTTTGTGATGTTGGTGAATTACCCACCATGGGCCCACATGACTTTAGCTTAGCATTCTCTCAATGGGACACATTGACTTTAATACTCCATTAGGATTTTTAAAAAATCTTTCCACATAGTACAAGAAAATGCTTTCTTCCTAATTTTAAATGAATGCAATGTGCTATAAATATATACATAATTTTGCTTTCAGAATTTCTGTTTATTCACTTTTAAAACACTGCTTCCAATTTGGAAACAAAAGGCCCAGATGAATAAAATGTTATATTTAACTAGTGATTACATAAGTAGTCCTCCTTTTTTTGCTTATGCAGATAAAACAAACTTTTCTTACACGTTTTTTTTCACACCCAGAAATCTTGTATTATTGGTAGGGGCTTAGAAAGGGCATTTTTCTTCAGGTGAGTGCCAACCGAATTCAGTCTGCATAGATAAATGTATTAATAATGAAGTAAACAACCAAACAACAAAAACAAGTAATTCATATGCTCATTCTCTCATTCACTCATTATCCTGTTTAATCATTTATTCAACAAATATCTATCAATCATCTCCCATGGGAGTAAGCACTGTGCTGGTCACAGTAGGAAACCAACCCAGACAGTTAAATACTCTGTGTTAAACACTTTGATAGGTGAAGTACAGTGATGTATGCAAACACAAAGAAAATGTGTTGCAAATGAAATGTGAAAGTGAACAGCAGTTAGTCAGGTAAAGTGTGAAGCCAGATGGAGGTAAGGGCTATGTGTGAAAAGGGGAGTAGCTGGTGAGACAGTGAGAGACTGAAGTATTAGCAGGAAATAAATGTTATGCAAAAGGGTGGTCATATGGGGATGTTGACAGTGAACCAAAACTTCTCCTTTCCCTCTTGCATACCATAGATATCAGGAAATGTGTTGGTCTGGGAAATATTGTGATCACCAGAAGAACAATATAGTCTAACTAAGAGTAATTCATCATCAGATTTTTTAAGGGAAAGTGAAAAAAAAATGCAGAGGGCAGAAAAATGTTTTTGTTCTGTGTTATAATTTTTTAAAAGGTATTTTAAAGATGTTTTCTTAAATCATAAATTTAATCCTTAATTCTGCAAATATTGTATGGTACATACATTGCTGGGATCTAATAATTCAGTGGTGTATGATGAAGTGAACATACCTTGGGAGCTGCCTTCAGTGAGGTATGTGGTATATTAATCAAAAATCATACGGCGATATGGGAGCTATATGGTGAATGTGCATGATGCTAGGGGGTGACCTAGTCACAAATTTTAGATGAAATATTGGAGATTTTATTCACTGGCATAGCTAAATAGTGCCATTTTTGACTGGAAGGATAGTGTATAATTAGAAATTCAGTGTCACCATAATTTTTTGATATTTCCACTGTAGGTGTTGATCTAAATTGATTTAAATCCCTTGTATCTCAATACCTCTTATCGATGTTACAAATTCTAGCAAAGAGATTTAGATTACTGAGAATACTATGAATGTATCAGAAATGGTTATATGATTTTGAATCAGGATATTGCCGGTTGCAAGCAGGTAATTCAGAAGTCTGTTGGTGATGTGGATTTAAACATTTTGGGTTCATACTGACAAAATTCAGGAAGCAGAATATATAAAAGGATATTCGATTTGAGTAAATTATTAGAGAAAAGTAAGAGTCTAGGAAAACTGAGAATCAAAATGTCACAGATATACTTTTTGGTCATTTAGACAAATACAGGTCATAATACTCCAATTATCCAAGACTAAAACCATCACTTTTTCTACATTTACAGAAATCTGATAAACATAGAATTGAATAATGAATGAAAGCCTGTGATCATTTATCCAGGAAATATCAGGTATATTGAGTAACAGATATCTCTTTCAAACGTGTTCTGAATTATGTAGGATGGAATAAAGTATTTAAAACTCCTTTGCTCAGATATCCCATCAGTACTGGCTTTTTCTGGCAGCCAGGTCTTTGGAAAAGCTTTCTAGCTAAGCTGGGTTGATGATTTAATTACAATGTGAGGTTTATTTCCTTTAGCAATAAAATTCTTGCTATCTTCTATTGGATAGAGAATAGTCCAACGAAGACCGTGAATAGAAGAGACTACAGTAACTAAAACTGTTAAATGTTAGTTTGTCTTAGGGTCGGCCACCTCTTTTCTTCAGAAGTCCTATACATTTCAAGACACCTATTGTTTCTTTGATGTCTTCAAGCTACTTAAAGACCTTCACTATGATGCCTTCCAGGTCTTGTCCTCTTTGGGATACATGGAATTTTCCTGGCTCTTTGGTCAGTAAGTTCTGTGCAATTCTGCCAAGATCCTGTTTACTGCCTTGGATAGGGGCCACTATTGAATTTAGAAAATTAACACTAATATGCTACTTACACTTTCCTGTCCTCATCAATTATTGCTCTCTATGCTTCAAATCCAGAGCTGCCTTATTAAAGCTTTTAGAGTCTAGTTGTATATAACAAGGATTCAAACTCCCAGTAAAGATAAATATTCTGTTTTAAGAGGTATTTGATTTAGAAAGTTCACTTTATTATCCTCAAAAAGTTTCCTTTGGAAAATACGTTTTCATATGAACAGAGACTTTCTGGAAACCAGAATGAGACTTCGACCAAATGAGCATTTATACTTCTCTCCTGCCTAAATCCAGGTTAATATGAATATGACGTAGGAAGGTAAAGAAAGAACCTGTCAGTTGAGATGGAGTTCTTTCCTCATTCTTCAGTAGTGCTTGGCTCATAATAGGTGCTCAGCAAATGACCATTGATTGAATGAATGAAGAAAACATAAAAATAAAGCACATATTTTAAAAAGAGGATTCTATGTTAATCTTCTAGGAAGTTGAAAGAAATAATAAAATGGATGGAGGGCATAGCTGTTTATATTCATTTAACATTTGACTTGATATGTTCTGTATTTGACTACATTTTATGTGTTCCAAACACACTGGTCACTTCTACAGTCTGAATGTTTGTGTCCCCTGCCACCGCATTAATACATTGAAATCCTAACCCCCAAGGTGATAATATTAGGAGATGGGGACTTTGAGGGTTAGTTAGGTCATAAGGGCAAAGCCCTCACAAATGGGATTAGTGTTCTTATTAAACAACAAAAACAGAACAGAGAGCTGCCTAACTCCTTCTACCATGTAAGAAGGCAGATTTATGAAACAGAAAGCAGACCTTCACTAGACATCAAATCTGCTGGCATCTTGATCTTAGGCTTCCCAGCATCCAGAACTGCAAGAAATAAATTCCTATTGTTTATAAGCTACCTAGTTTATGATATTTTGCTGTAGCAGCCTGAATGGACTAACACGGTTACTAATACAGATTGGAGAGTGTAACGTTTTAAGGAACACGATACCAAGAAAACTAGTGACTGGTCAACTGAATCATAGAAATAAGCCCCATTTTCATACAACTCGACTTTCAGTGTTAATTGAAGAAATTCAGTGCCCTCTGAACCTCCTGTTGCATTGGATTACTTCTTTAAGGGAGTAAGATGTTTCTACTTCTCTCCTTTAAATATTTAAACAGTGCAATATGTTGGTAATTAAATAGCTTCTGTACACTTATGAGTTAGTAAAATTTGCTTGATTTATTATTAACCTTGGTAGGCATAGGTGGTTATAGGAACAAATATTTTTAACAGTGGTACAACATATTGGTTTTTATTTTAAGTATTGATCTTTTTGAGCTTAAAACAGCTGTTGTGAAACTGAATCTTATAGCACAAGGCATTTGTTTTATGTGTATTTAGCAATGATTCAAATACCCTGGAAAAGAGAAAAAAAAATCTTTAAATTCTGAGTCTTTGATTTTAGGCTTTCTAGAAATCACTACAACAATAATTGTTTTGCTACATAAATCAGATATGTGATAAATCAAGACAACTATTCTTCTCAATTATTTTACCAGCCATGAACAGAGAATGTCATTTGGAGGTAAGAAGGGATAAAAGAAAAAAAAAATAGGCCAAAAGAGAAATGAAGAAAAGTCATTTAATATGTGTACCCTTGCCTTAAGAATTGAAAATTAATGAAAGGTGCATAAATATCTATTAAAATACTCTGCTTCTTTCACATTGAATATCACTAGGTATTTATAGTTAATGTTTACAAATGCTTTGTATGTTTCATGTGCCTTGTAGGTATCTATCATATTAGATTTCATTTAATCAATCTTACAAGGTAGTGTGATAGTTAATTTTACTTGTTAATTTGACTGGGCCATGGGGTGCCTAGGCAGATGACCAAACATTATTCTGGGTGTGTCTGTGAGGATATTTCTGGATGAGAGTAACATTTGAATTGGTATATGAGGTAAAGCAGATTGCCTTCCATAATGTGGGTGAGCCTTATCCGGTCAGTTAAAGACATAAATAGAACAAAAGGCTGAGAAAGAGGGAACTACCCCTGCCTGAGTGAGCTGGGTCATGGATCTTTTCTGGCCTTTGGACTTAAACTGAAACATCAGATCTTCATGGGTATCCAGATTGCTGACTGCATATTTTGGGTCTTCTCAGCCTCCATAACTGTATGAACTCATTCCTTATTTCTCTCTGTCTCTTTCTCTTGACATCCTATTGGTTCTGTTTTTCTGGAGAGCCCTGACTAACATAGGAAGCATTGTTTCATATACATTTTCTTCCTATGTTAGTTACTATAGGTAAGTACATAGTGTATGAGAAAGAAGGCTTGTAAATTTTAAGTAACATGCCCAAAGCTTTATAGTTGCCAAATAGCAGAGTTAGAATAAACCTCACACCCTTGAACACTCTGTAATGCTGCTTTATACCATCAAAACTTAGCAAAACATTTAAAATATTTATTCAACTTTTGGTTTTGAACTAAATTTGTTTGCGTATTTTTAGGACTATAATTTTCCTATGCTAGAATATTAAATAAAAACATAAATTAAGCAAAGAGGAGTTATGATGTACCTTTTAATATGATGTGGCTAAATAATGATTCAATACATGGTTATGGGAACACTTCTTTATTCAAGATATTAAAAAATATTTTAAACAGGCTTATTTCAATAAAAAGAAATCAAACATCCTTAAAGAGTCAGTAATTTGCATTGCAGGAGCAAACTTTGCATGCTGCATTTTAGGAAATTTGAATGAGACCCTTGAGTAAAAATGTAAAAAGACAATTATTATCAGACAGTGTAAATCTATGCCTTGTAGCACACAGAAAGAAAATGGGAGATGACAGATTCAGAGCATCCCGTGTCTTTTCTTGCCATGATTTTAGCCATATGTTCCCTCTTCTAAACGAGTATCTGATCTTTCTCATTTGCTTTATCTTCAAGCCCCAAATGCTGGCAGAGAGATGGGCAAAGCTAGAGACAACTGATGGCAAAATATTCCAATGTTTGTTCTTCACACCTGAGAGCCCTGCATTTAAGGGAATTGGTTATTTCCTACTCTATCCATTTATTTATTTCTAGAATCTAGAGTGTTCATGGGAACATTTAATATAAACTGGATGAATGGATGAGACATTTAATCAATGTATTCAGTTTTACTCCTAAATAAGCACAGAATATCGCCATTATTTAAAGTTCATGTTTTATTTTAGGGCTTTTCTCCTTATCAAGTACGTAAAACCACTTATTTATCTTTACAAACAAAATAAGGGCATTGCCACATTTTTCAACAGAAGCCAAATAGGAAGATTAACTCTTTACATCTGGAAAATTGAACATACACATTGTTTTAAACTTTCTCTTCAGAACCCACAGACTGTTGGAAATCAGCAATAGATGATAGCTCTGAAAATGAGGGTGAGAGAGGGACTAAAAATAGGAAGTTTGGGTCCGAGCCCGTGGCGCACTCGGGAGAGTGTGGTGCTGGGAGCGCAGCGACGCTCCTGCCGCGGGTTTAGATCCTATACAGGAATGGCCGGTGCACTCACTGGCTGAGTGCCAGTCACGAAAAAGACAAAAAAAAAAAAAAAAAAAAAAAATAGGAAGTTTGGTTGAAAGCACATGTAAGAAGTTGTTCAATCCTAAATGCCTCTCCATTGCACATAGCCAGCCAATGACTACACTTACTCACTATAGAGTAAGACTAGAAGTTTATTCTCTAGAAAAGTTGAAATAGAAGAACTCTAAACTGAAGAATAGCATGTGCAGCTGGAGGTTGGAGTGCTTTACTAAAATCGGGAGGATTTAATGAATTTGTGCATAATGCACAGGGAAACTTGACATGTTTTGGTCACTTAGCTCCAAGAATATTTATGTTACAGAAGAGTGGAGCATTACTCTTTGAGGACAGTGCCCTTAAACAAAAACAATTAGAGACCCTGGCAGGCTCATCACCTTCAGTTAAGTCCATTGGTTGACAAGCTCCTTTCACCTTGTATGCTGAACTTTCAATCAGCTTTTTAGTAACTTACTCTTAAATATGAATTAGTGTCTAAGAATTGCCAAATGTGGAAATGTTTTAACATAAAGATCGAATGTGAAAAGTAAAAGAATCAGTGAAAACAAACAATACGGGAAGTATGTGGAGAAACAGAACTCTTATACTCTGCGGGTGGGAATGCAGATTGGTACAGTCATTATGAAAAACAGTATGGAGGTTTCTAAAGAAATTAGAAATAGAACTACCATGTGACCCAGCAGTCCTTCTGGGTATATACCCAAAGGAAAGGAAATCACCAGCTTATAAAGATATATGCACTCCCATGTTCATTGCAGCATTGTTCATAACAGCAAAGATATAGAGCAACCTCAATGTTTATTGTTAAATGAATGGATAAAGAAACTGTGGTACGTACCTATGTGCAATGGAATATTATTGAGTCCTAAAAAAGACCTCCACCATGCTCCACATGTTCGGCTATCTGAAAGCTTTCCAAACTCAGTCATTTTGGATTTTTATGGAGGCTTCATTACATAGGCATGATTGACTAAATCATTGAACATTGGTAATCAACTTAACCTTCAGTCCCTCTCTCCTTCTCAGAGGTTTGAGGTGGTGGAGCTGAAAGTCCCAACCCTCTAAACCTGCCTTGGTTTTGCTGGTGATCAGTCTCCAATCTGAAGCTACCTAGGGGCTGCCTGCCATCAGTCAACTGAATAGCATACAAAAAGACAACACTTTGGAGATTCTAACGATATTAGGAGTTGTATGCCAGGAAACAGTTGTAAGACCAAATAGGTATTTCACAGTATCACATATGTAGAATCTAAAAACAATTTCAAATATACAAAGATAGAGAACAAAACAGTGGTTACCAGGGGTGGGGGATAGGGGCAGATGTAGATCAGAGAATACAAAATATCAAATACATGGGATGAACAAGTCTATAGAAGTAATATATGACACGAGGACTATAGGCAGTACAACTGCACTATGTGGGGGATTTATGCTAAATAAGTAGATTTCACTGCTGTTGCCACAAAAACCAAAATGGTAACTATAGGAGACTGCTTCACTATTGTAACTTTTAAACTATTTATGTGTATCCTGTAACATCATGTTGCATACCTTAAATTATACACAATAAAAATTATTTAAAGAAAAAACAAAGTACTGGTAGTAGAAGAAAATAAAAAGAAAACAAAAACCCCCTATATTTAATGTCTGAGGAGAAAAAAATATTGCACCAGGAAAAAAACAGAATGCTACATAAAAAGTAACATGGAGAGAACAAAAATTTTGCTCTTAGAAAATGAGTATATTACAGCACAAATGGAAACTTAAATATGTGATTTGGAGTTGAAAGTTGAATTAATCTCCTGGAAAGTAAAACACACAGACACGGAGAAATAAAAAAGTTTCTTAAAAATTGGTTCAATAATCTATACACAAAAACTTCCTGACAGGTGAAGAGGGCATCCAAAAGGGAGAGAATTTAAAAAAAAAATTTTTTCTCCCAAGGGAAGGTCAGTGAGTTTTTAGATTGAAATGTCCATCCAGGTATTTAGCATAATAATACTAAAAATCAGTCTATTCTATGAAATTTCAGAATGCTAGGATAGAGCAAATTGCCTAAAAGTAATAAGAGAGAAATAAGTGAGTACAGATAGATGATTAGAAATTATTTCATCAGACTTTGCAGCATGTAACTCCAGAAGTTATAAAACAGTGGAGATAGATTTTCAAAATTTTGAGCCAAAATGGTTTACATCTTAGAATTATATACATGTCCAATTACCAATGAAAGTATAGAGAGTAATGCATTTTGAGACATAAAAAATATCAAAAACATTATCATCTGTTTACCAGTTTATGAAGTAACCTGAGAAACATAAGAGTTAGAAAATAAAATAAGACTAGAAATGTGTTTCCAGGATTATGGTAAAAGTTGATGCCAGGTAGGAAGATGTCTCAAAATACAAAAAGTAATACTAACAGGTTATTCTCTGGGTTTGTTACTATTTCTAGGAAATTTATACTTCGGTTGGAATGTTCTAGATTAATGATAAGCACATTGAAAATTAATGCAATTATAGTATACTACATAGGTCACCCGTAAATAATTTTTTTTACAATATTAAGACAGAATATGTACAGTATTCCCTATTGTAGGGTCCCCCAGTTTCTCCTCTCCCACTTTCCCTCTGGGTCCTGACCAAAAATCACAGAATGCCTTGATCTCTCTGTGACCCAGCCACTTGCAGGTTCCTCCCAGCAATCTTGAAACAAAGCTAGGGTCCTGTACATTCCCAGGCACTGATAAAGGCGTCTAGGTTGTTGTTCAATACACCGAAACTAGCCCTGGCCCTAAGCCAAATTCCTGAAACTCTCACATAAATTCCATACCTCGGTCCCTTCACTGCGGACATGCATTCCTTTTTCTCTCTGTCCATCTTGAGGATACTCTTCAGGACTCTGTATGTAAGTTCACCTAATAAGTGCTTGGGAATGATCAGATCACCCTCGCCTTTAGTGCTTCTTTCTTTGGAGTCCCAAAAGGCCCCATCTCAGGAGGGTTTGGGGCACCCCCCTTTGGGAATTCCCCTGCGTCAGGATATGCTGCAGAATGAAACATCTCTTAAGAAGCTGAGAGTTTGCATGTGTGTGTGTGTGGGGGGGGGGGATATGGGCAGGAGACAGTATAAAAAATAAATATTTTTATTGCAGAATTTTACTACTGATATCCAAAATTTGGAACTGCAGTATTCATGTGTCCATGTAAATGAAATAACTATTATGAGACATGTAAGAGATAACTAAGAAAGTTAAAAGTGATTGATTCTTGGGAAAAGAAATTAGTGATAGCAAAGGCTGGAACCAAATTCTACTTTCATTTAATTATTTGACTTGTTTATGTAATATTTGATTTTTAGTGTCATGTACATTTACATTTATTACTTTATTTTAAAAATAGTTATGAGAACAAGGTAGAACTAGAAAGGCCCTCCAAAAATCATTCAATCCAAGTTATCCAAGACTTATTTTACAGATGAAAAAGTTGGCATCCAGAAGTGTTCAGTGACATGTAACAGAGTTCCATGTTTTAAGGCTCCATAAAGTTTAGGTTGATCACCTGACAAATTTCATTCCATGAACAGAAAAGTCGCAAATAAATGCTTAAAATAGCTTGGCTCATTAAGAATAAACCAGAGCTCTGACTACCTAATAGGAAATAAGTGCCTGGAGGACAGGTGAGAGTAAACTTCCTTTCCTTTCCCTTCCTTTATATTGTCATTATTTACTTCATTCCTTGAAGAATAAATTTAATGTAAACAGTACTTTAACTGGTGTGTGTGAACTAACTAAATTCCATGCATCCTAAAGCAGTTATTCTAACCTTTGCTATTGGGGAAATCGAGTAGAAATGAAATAAATTATCAGTAGCTCAGTCATTAATTATAATTATAATCTATTAGAGGTAAATAAAAATTGCACGTACAAGTTTTAAGTTACTTAACCAAGAAACTGAACCAAGAGACATTGGTGACTTATCAAATGCTGCAGGGCCGGTAAGTGGTAAAACTGGGATTGTGAAGTAGGTTGTATGTTTTCCAAGCCTGCTGTGTTGCTAAGAGTTGACATATTTTTAATGATCCATATAATTTCATCAGCTATAATTTTTAAAAGGCTCATATCCCATAACTTTATTGCTGTCAGACAACTAGGCTGTGTCTTGTCCTTCATTGCTGTAGATGACCTTAAAAAGAACATGTTTATTTTGTATATGACTGTTTAAATTAGGTCTTCTAAATAAATTTCTAAAAAAACAAAAAACAGAGGATATGTATCTAGGATTATGGGTACTCTTGTGATACTTGAAATGCATTGCTAAACTAATTTCAAAAAAAGGTTATTCCCATTTATATGCCATGGATTAGTATACTAGTTTCAAAACCACTTTTCTAACATCAGATTACTCTATTATTAATAAAGCAAAAATTTGGGGACAGAAAATTCTATCAATCGGCCTGCTGTTACAAGAAAAATTCCAAATCTCATATATATATATATACATATAATTAATGTTATAATAGCTATTTGCCAAATGTGCACAGATATAACTGCATACAGCCATTATCATTATCAGTATCTTCTAGCTGACAGTATTGTTAGGAAATAATATATTTAGTAAAATCAGGTACATATGCGTTTTGGAGAGCTTTTTCATAGGATCCTGACTTTAATCAAGTTATTGAATCAACAACCAATTGAACTGACAACTTTACCATTTCCTCCTCTGAAGAAATGAGTATAGTACCTGTCTCTTAAGTTCTGGGGAGGAGTTAATGAAACAATGAAAGCAAATAACTTAAAATTGTTCCTGTCCCACTGAATACTTCAAATAAATATTAGGCATTACAATTAATTAAATGATGTCTAATAGCACAAAATAAAAGGACATATTTTATGGTCTGGATGGAAGTGATAGGTCTTCACATTAGGAGATCAGCAACGATTCTAGAAATCATATACAAATATTAAATTTTCAGAGAAGAGCCACCTATTTGGAAACAAATTGTTTTTTAGTTATACATGCTAAAGAAATATTAGCTTTGGTAAATAACCATGGATAGAGCATTGCTTTCTTCATTAATATCAATGTTAGGAAATAAGATGCAGCTAATTTGTAATGCATAGTAAATAAATAAAGATTGAAATTCCAAAATCCTTAGGGGAGTGGAACAAAATTGGAAGCAGATAACCCATAGAATGCATGTAGGTAACCAGGAAATGTTTTTATATATAAAGGAAGTATAACACCTATCACCAACATATATTTCTTTAGAGTTGGTATAAAAAGCAGGATACTAACAACAACAAAAAAGTTTTTCGAACCTAGTCAAAATTAATGTGAAAATGGAAGAAAATCTTCATATGAACTTTGTTGAGTGAAAACCTAAATTCATTTACAGACTTAAAAATATTCTTGATATATTTTTAAGATAATTGAATCATTTTAAATGTTCTGTGATTTTTTTCAAATGAAGTGAATGCACTCATTCCCCTCACCCCCCGCCCAGAGTCCATAGAAATTCTTGTTGTAGAAAGGGTTTCAGGTGGCTAATATCTCAAAAGGGATGACATTTAAATCCGGTCACTTACTGCATTGTAACCATATCAATTGGTCAGAAGAAGTCTTCACCTTATATTTTCCACTGTCCTGCTTATTGAGACAGTGTTTATTCTTTTTATCTAGTTTGATGTTCACTCGTTACACATGGATCTCAGCATTCCTTTAATAATCTGTTCACAGAAGCTAGTCATTTCCCTGACATTTAGGGTTCAAGTCTTTATTTTTTGGTACCAGTGACTTTTATGTCTGATCACTGTTTTTCCTTAGCCTTTGAGTTCTTCAAAACTTTCTATACTTATACTACATTTCCTCTTCTTCTGAGAGTCGAACATCCTGGTCTCCATTAAGGTTTTTCCTCTTATATGCTGTATCCATCAATTCAGGTTTAGTGGAAACTGATGTCTTCTTACCTTCTTTTCCTTATTTGACTCTGTGACTCATCCTGGTGAAAGGGAGGATGTCTTAATTCCCTCTACTTTGTAGAGGTGAGGACGTGGGGGAGTGGAGCAGTGAGGTGGAGAGGTGAGGTAAAAGCAGGTGTGTTAGGAAACTTAAACACATTTGCCTGGATCTAGATGAGAGCCACACAAAATGTTCCTTACAGATTATTTTGAATTCTGGTCATAAATAATTATTGGAAATTAAATTTCAAATAACACTCAAGTGTATGCTTTGACTTTTATCAAATCTTTTGGGAAATTCTTCCTTCCATCATAAATGTCTAAGAACTTTTCAGTAAAAGGTCAGGTGAGTTGAAGATTCTTATGTAATCAGTCCATAGGCATTGACATTTGTTTTTGAATTTGGACAAATGTTCATGTTGGACTTTGGCTCTCTGACATATTTGACTAATCGATCCTTTTAACTGACTCACACTTGAGAAATATTCTTCCTCTTCTAGAAGAGAAAAGCAGCAGATGTAGAGCTGCACTTAATGCACCTTTAACGTTACTATCAAAATTAAATGCATATTTTTGTCAAGCATCCTAAACTTTCAGCCTCATCAAATTAATAAAAAACCTTGAAACATATCAAAATCATTATATATTTATTGTGTACAGTAGAAATGTGTGTTTTATCTAGAATTTAAGCTACCTCTGCCAGAGTATAAATAAAATTCTGCAAGCAGGACACTGGGCATGATGGTGACAAGAGTCAATTCAGCTTTCATCCATTGGTTCCTGGACATATATAGTCAACGTACTGGAATACAGCCCTTTTGGTTGGCTGTTGGTCCACTGTATATGCTGCAACTTGGAGGACAGTGTACCGCCCCCCTCCACAGAGTGTCCCCCTCAAGTTGGAAACCTTAGAGATTCTTTAACAAACCATTCTCATTTTATCAGGCTGTGCTGTGACATTTGGAGGTCTACTGCAACCCCGGGTAATGCTGCATTGTTTTATCTCCTTTGCTGTCAAATGTGTCCTAGGTTTTAGTGGATGTCTTACAGGATTCCATGCTGGTAAAACATGTACTCTGTAATCCTTAGATTATGGTGCTGGTGGAGATAAGGGAAGAGAAGGCAACTTACGTTCAGAGTACCTTTCAATTCTAGTGAAAAGAAAGGGTCTGATATATTCAACTTGTCACTGAGTGGCAACTGTTACCTGATACTCACAGGTCAGGAGTTGGGAACCAGAATAACCAGTTAGCTTTGCTGAGAGGAAGCTCATCCCACTGGACCCACGCATGGCATCCAACCCTAAAATGATGACAACTCTATTTACAACCAAGTGCATTATCCTGTTCATCTGCTTGCTAAATGCTTCTTCTGTGGTGGAAACTCTGCAGTGAATATGACATGGAAGTCCAAGATCCACACTTCTTATGCCCACACCCATACGACCATCCCTATGCTTCTTATACAGACTTCTTGGTCTCTTGTCTTTCCATCTTGCTCCATCAAGAGCATGGAAAACAGCCAAATGATTCACCAGTTTCCAGTGGTTTGTGTCTATCATCATCTCAGGCCACCTGTCTCTTCATTCAACACTGATGGCCAGTGTACTTCTTCAGGCCCTCGGAGGATTTCTCCTCACCACGGTCCTTCAGGGCCACCACTTTGTAGGTCTGTTGCAGAGCAACATCCATTTTCAGCTCATGCTAGTGCAGCAAGATGATCCAGTCACAGAGCACACCTGTGTGGGTTCTGAATGTGGACAAATGTAAGTGTGGGGTTTTGGCTCACTGACCTATTTGGATAATTACTTTCATTGACTCACACTTGAGAAATATTGTCTTGTCCTTCTCATTAGTCCATTGAAAGATAGTGACCATTAGGTCATAGATGTAAGCTGAGAGAGGGGTATCCATGTAATATAAATACATAATTTGAGGGTTTGGTCTACCTGTGTAACTTTGTGTTGTCTTCTGGACCTGCTGGGCCCGATACTGAATGTATCATTTCCATTATATGAAGAATTGCTGTTAAATCTGCCCAATTCTACATCCTGATGGATGTGATAATACTCAGGCCATGATAGGCAGCTCCTGACACATAGTTGCTTTATGTCTCATGGTCAGAAGTTCATTCTCTGCTAGGAGCTGCTTTGCAAATAAAAGGTACTTCACTTCCACAGATGTCATAGCCTGTTGAACTCTAGGGGTCTGTCCTGTGACTCCTCTGTGGGGGTTTTCCAAAGTTCCCACAAATGCATTCTTATCTACCACATAGTCTAGTACTATTAGACTTGCTTGATCAAGTGCTTTGAGTGGCAAGGCAGCCTGCACTATAACTTGGAACTGCAGCTAGAGACCTCTTTCTGGTCCCCTCTGAAAAATGCCATGCTTTCAAGTCACCCCATAAAAAGGTTATAACATTATTTCCAAGTGAAGTATATCCAGCCTCCAAAAAAAAAAAGGTTGACCATGCACTTTGCCTTTTTCTTAGTGCTATAAATTGTCCTTCATCTTAGAGGTAATGATTGTACATGCTCCAGAAAACTGGGTCCCTAAAAATTTCTCTGGAGTGATAGTGTCCTTAATCTGCATAGAGTGAATTTCCTATTGTTTGACACACCTGTGACTTATTAGGGCATCCAGAGTACTCGCCACTTCTTGTTCCTCATGTCTCATCAGCAGGATGTATTCAATATAATAGACCAATGAGATGTTCTGAAGACGGTAAAGTGATTTGAGGTCTAGTAAAGATACTACGTCTAGAAAGAGAGGTTGAGATCAGGCTACCACTTAGTCTCATTTACAATTGGCCATCAGCATCCACCATTCGTCTGGTGTTTCTAAGTACCATACAGATTGTATCTACATGATCTTTGAGGTGGCACTCGCTTCTGCAGTCCCACTGGCATGGGATATTGCTTTAAGATGCTCAGTGCATCCAGTCAAATATGCTCTACCTAGGTTTCAGAGTCTCACCACTTCTTTCTCAGGGCCTTGAATTAGCGCAGGAGACCTGTGATGATTGAATGTTCAGTCTCCTTTACAGCTTTTTCACATGAGATTGATTCCTGGGCCTGGGAACACTCAGTCTGCCCTCCAGATTCAGAGGATAGGAGCTTCTTTAAACGCTGTCAGGAACAACTTCTGGATTTAATAACTTTCCCTGATTTGAAAGTTGGCTGACTGGAGCCTGTCAGTCATTTTCTTTATGGCTTCTAAGTCATTTAGTAAAATCCAGCCAAGTCCAAAATCCATATAATTAGCAAGGCCTCTATATTATTTCAGTGCTAGAGCTACTGCATAAACTGGTTCCACTTCAACTCTAAGCTTTCCCTTCAGCATGCTCCTCCACCACAGGTGAGATTCATACATTCTGTCCCATTCCCATCAGTAATGGGGTCCTTGTTTCCATCCCACCAGTATGTGTTCAAGTACCAGAATCACATCCAGAAAAATCTGTATTTTAGGATTACTGTTCATACATTTTTTTAGTTTGATTCTGAAGAAAATAGATTTCCTTTAATCCTCTCTCTCAATTTATTTGCCAGAGTAACCACGTTTATTAGTTCCTCTTTTTTGAATACAATTTTATCTTGACATCTTGACACTCAGTACAGACACTAATATTTATATGTTAATAAATGGGTTTCCTTTTTATTAAGCAGTCAGGGGCAAAGAATTTTCCTTAGTTCATGTCAGATTGTCACCATTGGTCTCTGTGAAGTCTCTCTCTTCTTGTCCCTCCCTCCCTCCCTCCTACCCTCCCTCCTTTCCTCCTACCCTCCTAGCCTCCCTCCTTCCCTCCTTCCTTCCATCCATCTGCATATGCCTCTCCTATGCCATCTCCTCCACAGGCAGCTATTGCAATATGTTCCCTTTCCTTATATATGTTCCTGAAAAATGTATATTTTTACCTTTGTAAATGTTAAACTCAATACTATCTTTTATCTTTTAAGATGAATGACTATTTTAACACAAGTTGCATTCGCCATGACACTTTGCTCTTAAATGCTCTAGCATGCATCTCCCTAGGATAAGGGCATTTTCCTACATAACCACAATGCTATGGGTTACATCTGTCCACCTAAATTTATGTATTAGAAAATTGACCCACATTGTAACAGTGTTAAGAGGGTTGGGAATCCAGTTATGGTATTTGAAAGGATTTGAAAGATTGATAGGACTGCATCCTCGTGAATAGATTGAGTAATGGTTGTGTTTCTCATGGCTTTATAAGGAGATTGAGTGAGAAGTTTAGCCCTGTCACTCTTACTCAAACTGTCTCTCGCCATGTGGTACCCTGCATCTCTATGGGACCCTGTAGAAAGTTCCCACCTAGAAGGCCCCACCAGACATGCTCCCTGGACTATGGACTTCTCAGCCTCCAGAACTGTAAGAAATAAATTTCATTTTTTCATAAATTACCCAGTTTCAGATATTCAGTAAGCAACAGAGATGGACTAATACATACAATGATCCAACAGAAGAAATAATGTTATTAATATCAATATCTAGTTTGTGTTCAAATTCTCTCTACTTTTCCAAGAATCTCTTTTATACCTATTGTTTTACAGAACCATCTGGTTTAGTTTTATTAATGCACCGGGTATTACGTAGTTTTATCAAGTATTATTAAGTTATTATCATCAATATTTAGTTTATGTTCAAATTCTCCCCACTTTTCCAAAAATGTCTTTTATAGCTATTGTTTTGAAGGAGCATCCAATCTAGTTTTATTAATGCATTTTATTAATCACGTTTTAGTCTAGAATAGCTTCTGCCATTATTTCCTCATAAATTAATGTTTTAAGAAATCAGATCAGTTCTATGATAGAATATACCACATTTTATATTTGCTTAATTGATTGCTAATGGTATCCATTATTCTTCTATGTCCTGTATTTTCTGCAGACAAGCAGGTAGGGCTAGAGCAGGATTTCTCAAGCTCAGCTCTATTGGCATCTTGTGGGGTGCTGTCCTGTGCATTGTAGGAGGTTTAACAGTACTCCTGGCCTCTACCCTCTAGATGACAGTAGCATTTCTCCAGACATGACAACCAAAAAAACGTCTTGGGACTTTGCTAAATGTCTCCTTTGGGCAAAATCACTTTGGTTAAGAACCACTAATTGACAGACTAGATTACACTCAGGTTAAAAGTTTAATGTATAGGTTATACATAGGTTTCTTAATTCTTCACATCAAGTTGTAATTCAACTCTCATTTTACATTTATTGGTGGGATTCCCACCTCCCCCTATCCCAATATAGCTTTTCATTATTTTTCTCTTTGTCTTTTTTTCTCTTTTTGGACAGTATTAACTAGACTCGAATTATTTTTTTAAATGAGTTATAAAAGAATATTGTCTTTTATTGAATACTTGTGTCCTGCTCATCCTCTCCAAATTCATATGCTGAAATCCTAACCCCCAATAATAGTGTTGGGAGCTGGGACCTTTGGAAGGTGATTAGGTCATGAGGGTGGAGCCCTCATGTTTGGGACCAGTGCCCTTATAAAAGAGACCACAGAGAGCTAGCTGGCCCCTTTATCCATGTGATGACACATGGAGAAGGCACTATCTATGAGCCCGAAAGCAGGCATTCATTAGACACTGAATTTGCCAGCACCCTGATCTTGGACTTGCCAGCCTCCAGAACTATAAGAAATAAATTTCTGTTGTTTAGAACCTACCCAGTCTATGGTATTCTGTTATAGCAGCCCAAATGGACTAAAGGTTTTTATTTTTTTAGATTCTCAAATTGTCCCAAATTTAGCTACTCGGAGCCCTTTTAAGCTGGAACTGATTTTCTTATAACGTTTTGAGTGCTTAATTGCTTTCAGGCACAAAAATGTTCTGGATTTATGTTATACTTTTCTTGTTCTAGCAATGGAATAAAGTATTTCTTCCAAGAGCCCTGGTTTACTTCACCGGAGATATTGGTGCTAAGCATCTTTATTCCCCTTGCAGTGTAAATGGCTGTCATGTCCTTTCAGAGGACAGAGATAGAAAATGGTATTCACCTTGATATTTCTAGTTTTCCATCTAAATTTACCAAATGTATCCACTGATTACAATTTTTTTTTTTTTTTTTACAATGGTAGGATTTCCACACAGTTGAGTGCACAGATATTGAGTGATACTGGTTGATGCACTGTGAAAGATGTAAGCATCTGTATAATGCCCAGTCTAACCAAGATATGGACCATTTCCATCACCTCGAACAATTCTCATGTTTACTCATGCCCCTTCCCTCAGAGGTGCCATAGATTTATTTAATCGGTTCTGGAACTTCATGTAAATGGAAATGTTCCATACTATTGTGTTGGCCTTATTTTGTCCTTCATATTGATTTTGGATTCATAAATGGTGTGTCATGTATCAGTAGTTCTCTTTTATAACAGACTAGCACACCATTATATGAATAAGCTGAAATTTTTTTTATCCAGAAAACCATTTGTTTTTCTTTCCTGATTTCAACTATAATAAATAAAGCTATTAATATATTTACATGTAATTATTTTTGTGGACATGTTTTTGTTATTCTTGGGAGTGTGATTTATTTTTTCTGGGAGTGGAATTGCTGGTTCATAGTGTAAGTATAAATTTAATTTTATAGAAAACTGCCAAACAATTTGCCAATGTGATTGTTTCATTTTATTAATAATTTTTGTTTCTATTTCTTTTCCCTTTTAAACTATGTTTCCTAAATATGTTAATATACATAATTACTTACTTTATCTTAAAATATATATAAAATTGTTATGAACTTAAAACAGTGTTACTACCCATAAATTTACTTTTGAGTAAATTTTAAGATTTCTGTTCAGACCTTTTTTTTCCCTGAGAATCTATCCCATTTGATATTAAATCAGAATTGTGTTCAAAAAATCACTTGAAAAAACTTTATCCTGTGGTTGTAATCAGTTTCATGTAGTTCATGTGTATGCAATATTAGGGTTACTTCCCCCCTTTTCCTGATATAATTCATGTTGGAGTGTGGCATTATAGTTTTTTTTTTTTTTTTTTTTTTTTTTTTACATCATGCAATGGTTTTATGAGAAGCATTTTCAGCAGCTGAAAGGTTTTCATTCTCATTTTGTTTGCTACTTTTAGTAGCCTTATATGGATGTTAAATTCCTTTTTTTCTGTTTGTGATAAAGAGGTATATTAGTTTGCTTGGGCTGCTGTAACAAAATACCACAGATTGGGTGGCCTGGACAGTCGACATTTATTTTCTCACAATTCTGGAGGCCAGAAATCCATGATCAAGGTGCTGCTAGTACAGTTTCTGGTAAGGACGTTTTTCCTGGTTTGTAGATGACTGTCTTCACATAGCCTTTCTTCTGTGCTCACTTGGAGAGAGAGATCTCTGCTGTTCCTTCCTCTTCTTATAGGACATCAAGCCTATTGGATTAAGGCCCCATTCTTATGAGCTCACCTGACCTTTATCACCTCCTCAGAGACCCTACCTCTGAATACTGTCACCTTGGGAGTTATGGCTTCTAAATACAAATTTTAAGGAAACACAGTTCAGTCCATAACAACTAGGTAGGATTTTCCTGGACTAGTAAGAATAATTGATGGCAGTTGGGTTCTAAGGGGAAGGTGGAATAAAGAAGAGTGAGAATTATATACTTAATTTATTAGTTCTAGAATGCCTTCTTCTGTTGTTGTGAAGGGAGTTTTTTTTAAAAATTAAAGTTTGGGGTAGGAGAATGTAAATCAATCTGTCTTAGGTTTCTTTGATAGGGCCTTTAATATCAATTTCTTGTTTTCCTATTTTCTTTAATCAGAATATCCAAATGACACTCCTGGTTTCCAAGGTATGCCTTAACCCCAAAAGTGGTACATTCTCAAGACTGAAAACTATTATCCATTATACTTTCCAAATTCCTTTGTTACATTTCTAACAGTAGCTGTGTTCTCATCCTCCACGTCTCAAACCTGACCTCAGTATTTCCCTGCGTAGGGTGATGAGACTTCCCTTTAGGGAGTCCATCTGCATTGAGTCCACCTTCATTGATTTTTTCTCTTCTGCAAAAGTCCCATCTGACTCTTCCCATGTGGTCACAGAGAATGCTCTTATGCTCTTGGATGTTTATTTTCCCACTTACGTATGAGTCAAATTTTCTATTAAACCAAGTCCCTTAATTATATTTGCTGGTATGTACTACCAGTGACTTCGTTTCTTCTCAGTTTTTATCTTTAGAGGCTGTGTTGAGAGATTGTGTTTTAGGCTGTGGTCATGCTATAGACCATGTACATCCAAAAGGATACTATTTGTTTACCATAGATGGTTACCTATTATTGCATTGATTCCAAAAAAAAAAGTATTTTAAGGAAATTGATTTATTTAAATATTAGAATAAAGACATCTAATGTCAAAGAAAAAATTTAATAAAACTTAAGACTGAAATATAAAAACACTGAAATCTTGAGGGATGCTGCAAAGCTCAAGGATATTTATAACATCAGTGCATATATTTAGAAGTAGTTGTGTCTGGCATGAAACCGTACCTCTCATATCTCAATTACAGGAACGATAATTAACCCAGAACCCCAGCTGCTGCATTCTGAAATCCAGGCAATGAGACCTTGCTTCTCACAGGCTACTCCCAGCCTAAAGCAGGCCCTGTTCTTGGGAGATGTGATGTTTCTCTGACTACTTTTTTTTGCTTATATTTAAAAAATTTTTTAAAATTGACATGAAATAATTGTGGGTATTTATGGGATAAAGAGTTATATTTCAGTACATATATACAGTGTGTGATGATCAAATCAGGGTAATTAACATATTCATCACAAAAATTTATGATTTCTTTGTGATGAGAGCATTGGACAGATCATCTCCACAGAAAATCAACAAGGAAACATTGTGTTTAAACTGCACTGTAGACCAAGTGAATCTAACAGAAATTTACAGACCATTTCATCCAGCAGCTGCAGAATACACATTCTTCTCTTCAGCACATAGAATATTCTCCAGGATAGAACACATGTTAGGATACAAATTGTCTCAACAAATTTTAAAAAATTGAAATCATATTAAGAATCTTTTCAGACAACAGAATAAAACTAGAAATTAATAACAAGAGAAACTTTGGAAACTGTGCAAATACATGACAACTCACTTTGACTCAAGAACTCCTCAGTGGCCTTGACTAACTTTGCTTAGACGGCACTGAAGTCTCAAAGGCTTCAGCCTATCCTTCCTTCCTTCCTTGTTTCTCCCTCACTCAAAGCCAGTCCTGCATCACAGTTTGACTACTCTTCATCTCTCCTGGATCCCTCCACATTTTCTGTCATAGGCATAGGCATTTCCCCTAATAAATTTATTACATTTTTAATTTCATCATACAGTTGCTTCTTGGTGTGTGCAGAATAATGAAAATAGTAAAGACAAAAAAATCAATAAACTAATCTAACATTCTACTTAAAGGGTAGCAAAAAAAAAAATCCAAAGAATGTACAAAGAGGGAAAGAAAGACAATATTAGGAATTATTTTTTTGTAAAATACAAAATAATAGGTTTAATAGAGATAGCAAAATCAGAAGTTGATTCTTGGGGGAAAAAACTCAACATAAAAACTAATCAAGAGGCCATAACTGGAAAATACTAGTAATAAGAAAGAGACATAACTTTAGATAAAACAGAGATTTAAAATAAGAAGGAAACACTGTAAAGAGATGATGCTAATAAAAATAAAATCTTACATGAAATCAATTACTGACCAGAAAATTGTTACTGAAAATAACCCTTGTAGAAAAACAGTAAATTAAATTTTAAAATAATCAATTAAAACTCTTCTTGCAATAAAACTCCAGGATCAAAGTGCTTTATAGTTAAGCTGTACCATTTGGGTTGATAATTCCAATTTTGTAGAACATTTTCCAAAGAAGAGAAAAGAGGAAAAACTATCCATCTGTTTCCATTGTGTTAATTTAGCTGTAATACTGCATCCAAAGAAAGATAACATAATAAAGAAAAATTACAGTTAATTTCACACATAAATATGGTGCCAAATACATTAATCAAATACAAGTGATTTTAATCTAAAGCTAGTGAATTAAAAAATTGCTTTGTCACAGAAATGGAAGGTATATTATAACATTAGAACATCTATTATGTAACTCACCATGCTAAACAGAGTAAAAGCAAAAAATTATGCAGTTTTCACGAAGGCTATCTGAAAACATTTGCTAAAACTCAATTCATGATTATAGGGTAAAATAGAGTAGTATTTGTGCAATGATAGGTAGACCAAAGAAATAGGGCCAGCCCATGGCTCACTTGGGAGAGTGTGGTGCTGACAACACCAAGGCCACAGGTTCAGATGCCTATATAGAGATGGCCGGTTTGCTCACTTGGGAGAGCGTGAGGCTGACAACACCAAGTCAAGGGTTAAGATCCTCTTACTGGTCATCTTTAAAAAAAAAATAATAATAATAATATGAGCCCCAAATCACAGCCACACACATAATGGGAAGTTAATGTATCAAAAGAGTTAGCATTGTAACTCAGTGCTGAATAGAGAAGCCAGTAAAAAGTGCTGACTTTAGATTAAAGATGAACGAAGGGAATTAACTTGCTTAATTATAGTATTAATCCTTTTTATGTAAAATTTTATGTAAAATTTTAATGTAAAAATGTGCATAATTCAAGTTTGGTTAACAAGGAAAACTAATTTTTATTCATTATATATTTTTCAAAGTATCATCAATATATCTTTTGGAAAATTCACCCCAAAAGCCAGATATTAGAAAAGCAACATATTTAAAACATAAAATTGTCATGCTGAGTTAGTCTTAGCATAGAAATAAGAAAAAAAGTGATGCTGTAGTGAGTGGTTGCTAATACTTTTGCCACTATTTCATTGTTTCTTTTAGCATCATCCTCTAGCTCTAATTCACTTTACTATGTCCTCTTCTACTATTTTCTTAAATTATTATGAACTTGCTTCTTCTTTATAACTCAGTGTTAATCATTAGGGTTAACTTTCTATTTTATCTGAACCATCAGAGTACATACAATTAGACATTATAACTTCCGACTAAAACAGTTGTTAATCCTTTAGAAAAAAACAAATACATGGTTTAACAGGAGTCATAGTTTCAGTTGGGCAGAAAACCTTGCTTTGGGCAGTATCAGCAGTTTTACATTTTTCTGGAAACTGGGAGGAATCAAAATCTCTGAGAAGACCTGTTTGACAACTGTGGTGCCAAGAAAGTTTGTCTACTTTTTAAATTACTTTTAGGAGAGATTTGAGAAATAAAGAGTGTCTACCCTGCATGCTTAATTACAACTTTCTTGTAGTCATTTTCCTAATGCAGGTCTTGTTAAGCACTGTGTGTTTGCTTCCCAGCAAGCTCACATTTGAGGGAGTAGCTACTAAAAGTAAGTCCTGTTGTAGATAACTTATATAAACCTCTGATTCCTATTATCACTGGAACAAGCTCCACATTTTACAAGCTCTATTGTGTTTCCCTTGTCAAATTCTGTAAGTACTGATTCTATAAAGATTTTCCACACTTTATTGAATTTATAAGAAATCCACTGTAGCATATCTATGTTTGGCAGGAGAGTTGCAGCAAAGCATCTTTTTCTACTGTTTTAGTTTTAGATTAAGGCTTTTCTCTGATTGTTCTAGGACACACTCCTGAAACAGTTCTCTTCTTTTGGGCATAATAGCAGCATGTTTATTTGTATTTTTTATTTTAATAGTTTCTAGGGTATGTATAGATGGTTATTAACTTCTGTACTGAAGTGGAGAAAATATTTGGCTATTAAATTTTATAACATCATCAAGACTTTTTGAGAAAATGCCTGGTGTTGCAAAACATCTACTTAGAGTTTTTGCTTGTGAATTCTGTACGTTTTTTCTATCAGAACATAATCAAAATTTCTATAAATACATTTTCTTTTGTAATTCTAATATATACTGACTTATTTAGACCTATACACACTTTAAAAAATTTTGTTTACATTGCTTTTGATTCATGTTGAATCTGAGATATGTGTTTTGGCTTTTCCTTTTATATTTAACTTTGGCACATGTTTTATTTTAAATTAGTGAAGGAATTTTTACTTTTAGAAATTTTCAAAGACTTTAAAATAAAATTAAAGTAAATAAAATATGGATGACATTACACATTACTAAAATTATTCATTGTGCTGTTGACTTTTGCTCTAAGAAGGAGTGAGCTGTCACTGGGCTGTATTTAACTACGGACAGATGGAGAGTAGACTTTCACTTGGGAGGGAGTTTCTCCAATTCTTATTTGTGATTCTAAAATATGGTTAAAGAAAGACTGTTAAAAGATCCGGTGTGTGACATCAATAATATTAACTCGTTTAAATTTGAGTTGCCAGACTTTTGAATGTGATTCTACAGAAATTGTCTCTTCTCTGAATTAATTTGCTGGTAGAGAGAGACAGAACAAAAGAAAAACCTCAAAATCCATAAGAGAAAAAAAATGAAAGCATAAACAAAATTTCTGCTGTAGTGCAATTTAATGGACTCAGAATGTGGTAGTTACTACTGCAAGAGAATATGGATACTTTTACTGCTATTTCTTAGAATGTCCTGGTTAGAATGAGCTCAGGAATGGAATCAAAGAACTTAAGGTGAACCGTGGCTTGGACTCTTTGCCCATCTCTAGCATTTCTTCTAATTTTGGAATCTCAGTTTCCTCATGTGTAGCATGTCCAATCTTGCAGGATTATTGTAAGGATGAGAAATAACTTGTGTTGCTCTCCACCAAGAATACATGGTCCTCAGTAAAGGTGTTAATCTCTTACTGCTAGGAAATAGCAAAGCTTCCTGCCTTCTATCTTTTCTCTCCAAAATAACAGTATGTGTAAAGAGGTTTTATGGCTGACTTGTCTAAAATAAAAATTCTCAATGTTTGCAAATCTATTATTTGAATGTCCACAATGGTTTTAGGTGATTCTTCGCTGGCCTGCAGAATGGCGTGTAGGACATTCTCTCAGAAGTTTTCTCAATTGATCAGGGCCATTCACAAAACAAGTGTCATCTTGATAAAACTTGATGAAGAAATTAATACACTGTTTGATCTGTCAGTATTTAAACTGGCTGTTGATAGGTTTTGTTCTTTAAAAAACGAATTTATAACCTAAGAAATATTTGTGTTGACTGAAAGTTTAATAAATATTTTACATAAAAAATTTAGTTTCTCCACCACTTTCCTCATTTTATCAAAGCCAATGGAGGCTATCAGGATAAAAGGAGAATTGGGACTCACTTGTAGGTCATTTACTGAAAATCCTCTCTGCCTCACTGAATTCACTACCTCAAAATGTAATGAAGCTATGACAAGGGCATTAAGAGTTCTGAGTAAATGATGTACTGAGAAATCTTATTGGTGTTAGGGAAAGTTAAATAACTGGCTTTATGAGAGAGCTATCTTAGTTTTGCATTGTGCCTAGTTGTTGTCATTGAAATACACAGAAGCTTTTTCCTCGAGACTATCGTTGAGTGCTTTCTCCCTCATTTGCCAGGTATCATGGAACACTTACCATAGCAAGTGTCTGGGGCGGGGCTGATGAGCAAAATGACAGTCCTGACTTCATAACAATAAATGCAGTGTTGGTTATTTATGTATTTTATTTCTTTAATGTTGAATATGCATAAAACCAGAAGTCAATAAATCAACAGATACTTTAGTTTTACTCTGGTAATATATTTTTACATTAAAAATTTCAGAAAATATTTTAAAATAATTTCTATATTCTCTGAAATTCATTTAACACTAGAACCTATTAGTTAAAATTCATGGTAGATTAGAGGTAGATTAAAAATATTTGGGGATTTTCTCTTGATCATTGGAAACTAATCAATGGAATTCTATTTCAATTTGATAATTATTAAATTTTTTTATGAAACTCTGAAAGCTTGAAATAGCTGTATTTTCTTATTTTAACTTGCATTTATCTGAATGCTTTCTAAAGTAGTGTATTTTTCATATGATCCTTAGGAAAAAATGATCTAAGAAATAATTTTGCAAAATAACTGAAATAAAACTACTTATTTTTTGATGTTCCAATTTTTATAGGACCTTTTATTTTTTTTGATGTGTATCACACATATATTTATCAAATAATTGGTATGTCTTTTTTCATGACTATTTTATTTTATTTAATTTTTAAAGATAATATGCACATATGTGGGGTACAATGTTGGTTTTCAATAACTGTGTGCAATGTGTGATGGTTAGATCAGGGCAGTTAGCCTATTCATCATCACAATATCCAATCATTCTTTGTCTTAATAAATCTACAAATAGTAAATAATCAGATGCCATTATTTAAATTTTGTGGTTACTAGTCTTAAAATCATATCTCTTTGAATTTTTTTTTTAAGATTTAGGGTTTATTTATTTAGACCATCTATTACTTATTTAAAACTTTAGTTCCACCTGTTATGTTATTAGGTGTTGAATCAATTTATTGATCTTAGCAATTTCTTTTGAGTGACTTCAGTTTTACAAATCATTGACATAACATCATGTTTGTCCTTGTCCAAAAATACATTTACTCTCCTGAAATTAATTTTTCATCACCAAGTTGCTGACATTTTTTGCAGTTTTATTATTTTCATCCTAAGTGATGTAATGATAGAAAGTTTAAGCATAAATCTTAATAATGTCAGGTCCTAAATTGTATTGTGAAATACTGTTTTCACCTCATATACGTAAACAGGCACCCTAAATGTCAAACCACAGCAGCTAAAATTTGATTCCTTAGTTTATTATACTTAATGGTAAATGAGGTCTATTGCCAAGAAAGTCATTTTGGTTTCCTGTTTTTCAGAAGCAAGAGCACCTCTTAGATTTGGGAACAGAACATTTTCTACAATAATGGTACAATTACATGTATATGAAAAAGCAGCTTTTAAACTTTTATATCAAAATTTATTTCAATCGATATTATTGAGGTGTAACATTTTTCTTAATGTTGACTAAGTTGATTGGTCTTTTGAGTTTAAAATGTCATGGAAACATACTTTATACAGTACATTGCAAGCAAGCCATTTAAAACTAACAATGTAAACACAAGTAATTTATAATCTTTATCCTTAACAAATATTTTTAAAATGCCTCATATTTTAATAATCTTACATAGTTTACAAAGCATTTTGAATAGTTGATCTCATTCAATCCTTACAGTGCCACAAATTTGGTGAGGCTAATATTCTCATGCTAATTTTGCTATTAAGAAAACTTAGTAACAAAACAATAAAATATTTTTATTAATAAGTGTCTTGTCCAGAATCAGCCAATAAGTAAGTGGTGGAACCAGGGTTAGATTCTAATAGTTTGTCTAATGTGAAGAGTTGCTACACCGTACAGATTTATGCAGTGAATTACTTTGATACTAGAATATACAAGTACAAATGCCAGAATATGTGAGAGAAATACGTATATAATTTTTCTGAAATTATATTACCATAGTCAATTTAAATAATTTCACTTCTCATAAACCCTGTCAGATTAAAGTATAAATTGTCCACACTGGGGAGATGCAGTTACCCAACTAAGTTTATCCAGTGAATAAATGGTGAAGTCAGGATTAAAAGAGCATCAGGAACAGAATTTAGAGTTAAAAAGCTAATAATCATTATTACAACATCCAGGACAAGAAAAAACAATCATAAAAGAAAAATATAAGTCATCCTCATTGTGAAAACATTTAGAAATAAATAAACTGCAGATAATGAATACATTTGATATTGCCTCTTTAATATCTGAATATGAAAAAGTTAAAATAATAAAAAGTAACCAAGGGAGACATTAAAATTACCATAAATCAACTAAGTAAGAACTTTTAGAGGTAGTTTCTGTCCACTGGTGATTATAAAAATCTCCCCAAGTAGATCCATCATGTAGCCTTGCTTGAAAACCCTGGGACAAGGGCAGAGGTCAGCAAACTTTTTCTGAAAGGGGCTGGATAGCTAGTATTTTCGACTTTGCTGGCCATATGGTCTCTGTCTCAACAGTTCAACTCTGCCATTGTGTGTGAAAGTAGTCAAAGGCTATGTGTGAACAAGTGAACATGGCTGTGCTCCAATAAAACTTTATTTGTGGTACTGAAATTTGAGTTTTATGTAATGTTAATGTGTCAGCAACAACAAAAAAGTAATCACAGATGTACAATATTTTATTACATTCACTTCTCTCTCTTTTTTTTTTTTTTGGCTGATGGCTGGTACTGGGAACCAAATCCCTGACCTTCGTGTTACAATGCTGTGCTCTAACCAACTGAGCTAAATGGCCAGTCCCCTACGTTCACTTTTCTTTACCCATGGTGTTTAGCATAGTGCCTTGTGCTTGGAACTTGAAAGATATGCATATATATTCTTCTCCCAGATGAATGAATGAGTGAATGAATAAATGGACCTATATCCAATCAAAATTACCTAAGAAATAATTTCGTGTCTTAAGTAATCAGTGTTCATCAGTTGAGAGTGAAGATTATTGGCAAAATATCAGCAGTTTTTTACTTGGCACCTGTACTTGACCAGTATAGCCCATATACTTATAAAGTCACGTGAACCAAGAGGAAAGGTCATTTTATTTATGTTATGGCCTGGTCTTAGGACTTTTGTGTTATTCTCAAGTTTTCAAACAAACAGAATTTTCTTTTTAAAATTATATAAATGGACATTTCCATGAGCCTTTCTTCATATGGGCCTTACCTTTTGAAATTGCAAACTCTACATGCTGCTTTTTTGCATTTTTTGTGTTCAGCTAGAGAAATTGCAGGCTGAAAATACGTTGGAGTGGGGCAAGAGAGAAACGCTTGAGACAGAAAAACAAGGACTGGAGAGAGAAAACAGACGGCTAAAGATTCAGGTGAAAGAAATGGAAGAGCTCCTGGATAGGAAAAATAGATTAAATGCCAACTCTCAGGGTCCTGATGTCAAGATATCACAAACTGAACTGCAAGAAAAGAACAAGGTAGGGTGCCATTGGAAGCACGTGTTTCCTTACCGCATGTTCCCTCACTAATGCATAGGCAGGTGCTGCCTTCATTTCCATATACCTCCAGATCTGAGTGTTTCCTTTTGTGCTGTTATCTAACTAGCTTACTCTTTTTCCCACTGTGATGTAAAATAATGTTGTTCATGCATCTGAAACAGGAGTGTGACAGATTTTGGATGAAAATGTTAGACCATGACAGATTTTTAGACAGTTTCAAGATCTCCTGAAGGAAGAAAAAAATGATGTAAAGGATGGACCTTTGTGTTTTTGTTTCCTCTTACAGCTTTTTCTCAGCGTTTTCCAAGCTATTGATCTTATTTTCAGTAAATATGTTTCTCCATTAATTTGAGCACCTATGCAATAAATGTTTGTTGGAAGCTATGGTAAGTATCTGTAGAAACATTTATATTTAGCTGAGATTTACTGTTCTCTGGCTCATTTTTAGTCTCAGCACAATTATTTTTCAGTCAATTAACCACTTCATTTTGCAAATAGTTTTTAGAGGCTATGACATAAATGTTAAAATCAGGGTTAAATTCAGAATTTGACTTTGGGAAATTTAGGTTGTTTTGGATGTGTTTTATCCTCAAGCCAATAGACATAGTTTGTGGTATAGATGATTTTTTTTCTTTTTCTTTTTGATAAGTAGTTTATAGGTTTTTAAAATGTGCTCTGAATGGCAGACTTATAGTTGTAATATGTGTAGTTTAGTGTCATATGCTGCAAAATATGTGCATCTTGTTTCTATTTTCTTCCATTAAAGCAACTATAGCATCTTAATGAATAATCCTATTTTTTTAATAAATTTCTTTCAGTTTTAAAAAGTGAATTCGATAAGTTAATATTTTTGAGTTATATAAGTAGTTCATGCTTATATTAGCTCTAAAAGCTAAATGGCCAGAAAAAATGAATTGCATATCACTTATTCTTTTGTGAGTGTAGGGATTTATTGCAAATGCAAGATTAAATTGCATTAGTGTTTCATGATTTGGCAACATAAATATCTAAAGTTAAACATTATAGTCAGTGATCATAATTTTCTATTATACCAATCCATAAACCATCTATAATGGTGTATTTGGTTCTGACATTGATACAACTCATAAATCTGTAGAGAATTTTTTGTGTAGATTTCTACTTCTAAAAGCACAGAATTATTTCAGTTATGGAATATGGTTGAATTATCAAAATACCTCTTTCTATTTGACTCATTTGAACAGGACAAGCATTTATTTATAGTATTCTGTGTGTCAGTCACTGCTCTAGATGCTAATTGGAAGATCAATGAATTATTATCCCTGTCCAGCATGTGCTTGATGATTGCTAAGAATAAAGGGGAATGGGAACACAGATGAAGAGTTAATTTATTCCATTTAATTTGATATTTTTCTAGTTATATCAAAATGTCATAATATAAAGCATGACAGAAAGAAAATATGAGGGTCAACTGGAATGTGTTTGGAGCTGGCATGTGTGCCCATTGGGATATCCTGCCAGGGCACAAAGCAGACCTAGGCTCTTTGGGACCAAGGTAGTTTTCTGGTCTTGAACTAGGCACGACTTGGAAACTGGGAGGACCCTGGAAGGTCTGATGAAATAGGTGGGTGTGCTTATCACTTAGAAGACTGTGAGATTCTTTTAAAAAGTATCATTTTGATGCAGGGAGAGTGATGATAATTTTTATCCTCTTCATTATGAATTCATACTCACTACTGTAACCAAAATAATTACTTATCATGGATCACCTGCAGGTCAGAAGTCTTGGTGCCACAGAGACCCCTGCAGAAGTTCAAATGTCAATATTCAGATGTCCCCAAATACCAAATAAATCAGAGTTGTGTACAGAACATGCCAAAATCCAGGAGATGATGTGGATTTTATCATAACAAAAAACCAGATTATAGTTTTAACATTATCTTAATAAGGATTAATTTATATGTATATGTGTGTAAGTATCATATGAATATCATGTGTACAAGTACCACAAATAACATCCTGTTCATATATGTATATAAGTATGTAAGAAACCTCATCTAATTATATTCACCAAATGTTTGTGGCAGACACAAAACTACCTACTCATTGAAATTACCACATCAATAGATTTTTAAAAAATATCTTGTTTTGATAATCTTATTGTTCAATATAATTTTTATAAATTCCTATTATATAAAAAGGAAGGGTTGTTCAAATGGTTTTGCATTTGCTTTTTTGACTTTGGTGTCATAGGGAACATGTTTTTAAAGAAAATACCTTTCGATTTTAAATTACACTATTCAAAGACAAAGATTATTCTTCACATGAGTGATCTTATCACATAATTCTCCATATGGTAGTTGCTTTCATATAATATTTAAAGGATATGTGTACATCAATCTTTTGCAACTTAAGAAATTACAGCATTACACCTGAACTTTTAATGAATAGATTGGAAAATTACCACTCTAGTAGTAACGATTTTTAAAGCATAGAACTATATATGGCCCATGAATCATCGTTTGCTGACCTCTGCTCTAGACCTTGGTAAATATTCAGTATTCCAGTCTTCACCCCAGACCTACTAAATCAGAATCTGAATTTTAAGAGATCTCTGGATTATTCATTTGTACATCAAATCTGAATATGCACATTAAAGTATCTCAAGTGCAATTGCTGATCTCTCTAAATTCCAAATAAATTAATTCTCCTAAGAAAATTTGTGATTCCTTATATGTTTGAAAGAATGCTAACAATGCAATTGTTCAGAAATATAATTATTTCTGTGGAGCTAATTTCACATAAACTCCAGCTTTATTCTATTTCCTATGCTGATGATTATGATGAAAATATGTTACTAGCGTTTATCAGGGAAATTCTAACCAATCTGCAATCTTATCACTTCTAAAATGAGTACTTTATGACTTTTAACTCAAACCCTATGTAAACTTCTTAGTAGGATCCTGATATTTTATAAATTTAATTTTGACAGTTTAGCAACTTTACAGTGGTAGACAAAGAACTAGTTATAAGTATTATAGTTTATAATGTATGCAATTAAACTAACTGTAATTGGCATATAATTCCAGTTACAGCATGGGTTCACGTTCTGTAGTTCCTATCTTTAGAATTTTTTTATTATGGATACATTCCTTTCTCTAGATGTTAGAGCTTTTCTGGTTTTCAGGTTATCATTAGCTTTTATTTCTAGCATAGTACCCACCTAACTTCAGAGATTATTATTGACTTTAGGTTATAGACTTTAGGATCCATGCCTTCGAACAATGAACATGATCTCCTGAGAGTTCCTAATAAGGAATTTCTCCCACACTGCTGAGTATTGAGGTGCCGGAGAAGACCACACAAAATAGATGAGGCCAGTTGACAATCGTCAGTTGGTTAATAGAAGGAAAATATGTGGAAATAAATATTTCTTCAAAGAAAAATCTTTCCCCTAGACTGGGAATGCAACATTTTACACATTTTCACATATCCTCTGATTCTATATTTTTATACAAATTCTCAGTGCACCTATGTCTTCTCGGTGTCTTATTTTCTCTGCCTCTAATTTATTGGAGAGTAGCTGGAAGTTCTTTCCCCAAACTTGTTGGGGATATGGCCATCGTGGGTGTGCCCCTGAACTGAATACACAACATTTCTCATAAACAGACCCTTGGGCCACAAAGTAGCTTCTTAGATAGTATTAGCTGGAAGCTGATAGACAGCTTCCTGTGTCTAGGAAAGATACAGATATATTTCACTCTGAACCCTGCTCTGATTCTTTTCTGATTCAATAGCTTTGGGGTGAAGCCTGAGATTTTGTATTTCTACAAAGCTTCCAGATGTTGCTGATCCTGCTAGTCCACAGACTATATTTGAGTAGCAAGTGCCTAGGCTATGGCTATTATTAATGTTTTCTCTCCACCCTTGCATCCAATTACCAGTTACAATTAATTTCTACTCTACTACTACTAGAGATAATTTTCTTCTTTGCTTGCTTTCCTCTACCCATTCTCTTCTTTTAGTCCCTTAAACCACTTCATGCTTTCTCCTACCACAGGACCTTTGCATAGGCTTCTTTTTCTAAATGGAACAATCGTATTTCCTATATAAATTTATTCCATCATCAGATTACTCTGAAATGATCAAGCTTTATGCACCTATCAGTTGAGCAATTAACTTAGATACATATGAACATTTAGGCAGAGATGGGAAATTCAAAGAGCAGCATAACATCCCTCTGTCAGTTCCCAACATTATAGTGGCCAGTAGTTTGAGCTATTATCTTCATTAAACAACCTCTTTATATATATATAGGCCTTTCCCCTAAAGACAAAACTGGTAGTTATATCAAACAGCAACATATTTACTTGATCAGTATGTATCAACATATATATTAACATAGTATAAATCAACCACATATATATTTGATCAGCAAAACAGATACAATTCCTCATTCACCTCTCAATCACACGCAACAGAGATATTAATCAAACAGTCTTACTAATAAGTAAACAGTCCCAGTAAAAATGTCTCTGTTCCATGTGACTAAGAGATCAATGAAGGATTGTGTTTCTTTTGCTGACAAATGTGTTCCTACAATTTAGCACATTTCTTTTCACAAACTAGGTCTTCAAAAACATCCATGAAAGCAATGAATTAAAAAATAAAAGTAAAAAAAGAATGAAGGGATTTTTAGTACAAGATGAATAATATGTGTGTGAATCAGTGCTGGAGGATTAAGGGTGAATGAGTTTTCATAGGTATGCACTGAAAGAGGGAAAGCTAGAATCTAGAAATCAGTGTGAATAGATCTCATATTAATATATTAGAGAGGCACAGACAGAGTTTTAAGAAAAAAAGGTACTCCTGGAGTTAAGGAAAGAACATCATGCCCAGAAATTGGGGAAAAGAAGAACCGTAGGCACTTCACTGGTCCTAGACTCTTTTTATCTTATTACCTCTCCCTTCCTCCCCTTGAATTCTCAGGATGACAGAGAGTAAGATATGAAAAGACAGATGGGAGGACCGAAAACTAAAAGTGGTGTTTGTGTTCACTAGGAAAGAAAATATAACCAAGGAGGGAACATATTTACCAAGATGAGTCCTGGTTTTGCCATAATGGAGAAAAATGGAATTTCAATTCCCAGACACTATTTTTCTTTTTTTTTTTTTTTGTGATATCTATGGTACAAATACTGATTTGCTTCATTCAATATATGACACAGATTCTTGGGTTTGCAATACTTTAATTCTTACGTTGACATGTAGTCTATGTATTTTTCTGTTGCAAATTATACTTCTCAAATGAAAAGTTGTTTGGCGAAGTATTCAACATGAGCTAGTGAACATGCCCTTTCTTAAGTATTTTGGAAGCTTGTTTACTTAAATCATTCTGGCTAAAGGGAACTGAATCCCTTCTTTCAGGTCACACAACAGGTCACTTTCAGAAAGGTAATGTGACAGGGCAGTAATTGATGTGTCTCAGGAAAATGATGAATTAATCTGAAGGTTGAAAGGCCATCAAAGTCAATTCCTAATGAATTTGTGTTACTGATGGTATAGATTCAAGTAATGACATTACTTTGTTTAGTATTTTGGCTTCAAAACTATTTTATTTCCATTCCGTGGTTTAGCAAGCAAATCTATGAATTTATTAAGTATTTCCATTCATTATCCTTCTTTTACTCATAAAAGTATTAAATATTTTAAAAGTAAGCAGTACTTTTATATACTCTCTTTCTGTTGTAAATAGCAGTGGTTTAAATAAAATAATATAATTTGATACTGTTAGGTAGGGTTGTTTCATATTTTTCTTCAACATAGATTTGATATCTGAGATAACCTAGATAGTTTATTTTTTCATCTTTAGAAATTTTTTAATTTATTTTTATTGACAAGTTATTGTATATAGTTATTGGATACAAAGTGATGTTATGATTTCTTAGTACAATGTGAAATAATTAAATCAAGCTAATTAACCATCACCTCAAATACTTGACATTTTTATGATGAGAACATTTGATATTTACTCTTAATGATATTGAAATGGATAGTACTTAATAACTAGCTCTATTCACTGTATAATAGATCTCAAATAGAAAAAAAAAATCAACTGAGGCTTTGAACCCTTCAATTATCATCTCCCTGAAAAATTTTAACTCCTACGTATAGGAAATGTGCTATATTTTGGTCATAAAAAACCAAATATTATTTATTTGGAAGAATGTCTTGTTTGTAGCAAGACACTAGGCTGCACATAGCTGTCTTTTGTGAATTGATAATTTAATTATTTTATAAAACTTAGTAACACATCCATGATAATGTGCACATTTTAACACAGGTGAATGGGATTATGTGGGTTGAGTAGAGAACAATGCTCTTCTGCCCCCAAATTTCTGAGATAAAGAATCAGAGATAAAGAATTATAGTTTGAAAGTACCATTTATTAATGTCATGAGGAAGGCATCTGCTGAAAGTTTCCCACTGGATCGAAATAATCAAAATACTAAGAAATAGCGTGTCATTTACTCTAAATAATACAATTGCTCATGCTCACTCTCAAATATACACACCCATGCACACACTGAACTGATTTTTACATATTTAATTCTGAAATGTATGTATCCATTAAGCAAACAATTATTCTTCTTTGTTTTGTTATTCTCTGCTGAAGCAAAGGCTTATGGACAAGATTTTATATATATGAAACATGATTACTAGGAATAAATTAGTGCTGGCTGAAGTTTCACATTCTCCTACCAAAGCACCAAATACTGTTATTTTTGTTAAATTAAAATTAGGGATGTTAAATCTCAGTTTCTACTATAGTGCTTGACACATCTTCATAAATGTGTGTCAAATGCACAAGTAAATTTATGCATTTAGGCTTCTATTGGCACCACTTAAATTTCATTTTATATCTTGATTTAGGTTCCATTCTTATACCTCCCTTTTATTGTATCAACAAGACTAATATTAGAGGGTGATGAGGGCTGTAAGATTATTGAAGATTTATATTACCTTTTAAAATCTTCTTCATGTGTATTAGACAAATGATATTTTAATCCATATCCAATCAAAACAAAGAAGCAAATTTTGATAGTTTAAAATACTTGTATTTTATAGTATTAGAATTTCATGAAATTTTATAATATAAATTATGACACTCAGATATGAAATTATATATATTTGTGTGTTTGATATGATGCAGGCTACCAATAATCCACGATATTATCACAAAGTGGTTGGCATTTCACATAGTGGTTATCTGTTGATTTATATTAGCTTGCTTTAAAGCAATGGTGATAAAAATAATTATCTTATTTAAAAGAACATAAAATGCTACGGTTACAACAATTCTTTGAAATTAAAACTAAAATTCAAATTTAAACTAAGACTATAAGATTGGTAAAAACTCAGATAATTTTAATAGGTTTGAGCCATTTACTTTTTTTTTTTTCATTTTTTATTAAAGTGAGATCACGTAACATAAAATTAACCATTTTGAAATGAACAATTTGGTGGCATTTACTACATTAACAATATTGTGCAACCATCACTTTTATCTAAATCTGAAGCATTTTCCATGGCCCAAAAGGAAACCCAGTAAGCACTGTGCAATAACTTCCATTCCCCTCTCCCCCAAGCCCCTGGCAACCACAAACTTGCTTTCTGTCTCTATAGATTTACCTATTCCGGACATTTCATATAAATGAATCATATAATATGTAATATTTTGTGTTTGGCTTCTTTAATTTAACACATTGTGTTCAAGGTTTATGCATATTGTAGCATTCATTAGTCCTCTGTACTTTTTTGGCTATATAGTATTTGATTTTGTGTATATATATAGATATATACACCATAGTTTGTTCATCTGTTCATCTGCTGATGGATACTAGGGTTGTTTCCACCTTTGGGCTCTTTCGAATAGTGCTGCTGTGGACATGCTTATGCATGTATTATTTGAGTACCTGTTTCAATAATTTTGGATATATGGCTAGGAGAAAAGTTGCTGGGTCATATGGTAATTCTATGTTTAACTTTTGGAGGAACCACCAAATTGTTTTCTGCAGAGGCTGAATCATCAACATATTGGGGTTCTTATTTCTCCACATCTTTTCCAATACTTGTTCATTCCTGTTTTTGTTTTATTTTTCAATTATATGCATCCTAGTTGGTGTACAGTGGTTTCTCATTGTAGTTATGATTTGCATTTTTCTAATGACTAATGGTGGCGAATATATTTTCATGTGCTCATTTGCCAAATGCATATATTTTTTGCAGGAATGTATATTCAAGCCCTTTGCCCATTTTTTAATTGTGTTGTTTGTATTTTTGTTGTTGAATTGTAAGAATTCTTTACATATAAAGCTTATATAAACCTTTAGCAGATATATGATTTGCAAATGTTTTCTCCCATTTTTTGTGTCTGTTTTATTTTCTCAATAGTGTTTCTTGACCCATGCAGTTTTAAATTTTGATGAATTTTAACTTATTTTTTCTTTTGTTGTTTGTGCATTTGGTTTTATATTTAAGAATTGATTGCTAAATTCAAGATTTAATCCTTTATTTTCTTCTAAGACTTTTATTGCTTTACTATCATATTTAGATCAAGGATTCATTCTGAGTTAATTTTTTTGTTTTTATGTAATGTAAGATAGGGGGCCAACTTAGTTATTTTGCATGTGGATATCCAGTTGCCTCAGCACGATTTTTTGAAGAGACTATTTTTTTCTGACATTGAATAGTCGTGGCACCTTTCTCAAAAATCAATTATCCATAGATGTATGGTTTTATTTCTGGACTCTAACTTTATTCCGTTGGTCCAGATGTTTTTCTCTATGGCAGTACTATACAGTTTTGATGAGATTACATTTGTTGTAAGTTTTTAAATTAAAAAGTGTGAGTCCTCCAACTTAGTTCTTTTTAAATATGATTTTGCATATTCAGGTCCTCTTGAAATTCCTTGTAAATCTGAAGATCACCTTTTCCATTTCTTCGCAAAATGTCGTTGGGATATTGATACAGACCACATTGAATCTGTTTATTTCTTTTGGAATATTGACGCTTTAACAATGCTAAGTATTCTTATGTATGAATATGGGGGGGGTCGTTCCTTATATTTGTGACTGCAAATTTATTTTAACAATGTACTGTAGTTTTCAGTTTGTAAGTCTTTCACCTCCTTGGTTAAATTTATCCCTACATATTTTATTGTTTTGGATGCTACTGGAAATGGGATTTATTTTCTTAATTTTTTTTTAGACTGTAGCTCTTGTGTAGATGCAAAGCTAATTTTTATGTGTTCATCTTGTTCTCTAAAACTTTGCTGAATTTGTTTATTAGCTCTAGTAGTTGTTTTGTGTGTGGATTCCTTGGGATTTTCTATATAGAAGATCATGTTATCAGTGATCAGGAATAACTTTACTTCATTATTTGCAATTGGATGCCTTTTATTCCTTCTAATTGCCTAAGTGCTCTGGCCAAAACTTTCAGTACAAGGTTGAATAGCAGTGGTGGAAGTGGATCTCCTTGTCTTGTGCCTGATCTCAGGGGAAAAGCTTTCATTCTTTTGATTATTAAGTTAGCTGTGCATTTTTCATATGCCATTTGCAATATTGAGAAAATTCCTTTTTTTCTAGTTTATTGTTTTCTTTTTTTCCCTCTACTAAAGGGTGATGAATTTTGTCAAATACACTTTTTTGCATCAACTGAGATGATGTGTTTTTTTCTCTTCATCCTATTAATGTGCTGTTTTGTATGACTGATTTTCTTACATTGAACTACCCTTGCATCCTGGGATAAATTCCAATTAATCACAGTATGAAGTTCTTTTAATTATACTTAATTATAATTATTTCTTTTGCTAGTATTGTGTTTAGGATATTTACATATATATTCATAAGAGATATTGGTCTGTAGTTTCCGTTTTCTTATTTTTATTTTGGATCAGGGTAAGGCTGGGCATGAAAAGACAAGTGAAAAGTCCACAAAGCTTTTGCATATTTAAGTTGCCTTTTTCTTGATTTAGTGATTGCTTAGTTTTTTGAACCTTTGATTGCTTTTCAGAGTTCAGACAAAGTTGACATGTTTTTCTTGATTTTTCAATGTTTCTGTGGAGAGATGAACCCTTGCAGTTACTTACTCTGCCATTTTTGTTGTGTCCTGTGACACACATTTTTGACATCATGAAATCTAGGTTAAATATTATTAAAGTATTTGTATGCATTCTGTTTATGTCTGCCATTTCACAAAAGTGTGTTTTAACTTAAATCTTAGGCTAAATGGCATTGCTCTTTTCTATAATTTCCTCTGTCTGACTTGATAAAAACATAGCATCTGGTATTAGAATAGTCACAACTTATTGCTATAGAAATCAGTGTGATATTGACCCTCATTAAATTCAAATAATATTAATGGTATTTATTAAGAATACTGTCATAAGTGAATGTTAGCATTGAGTAATATACATATGTATGCATGTATATATATATGTAAAATTCATGTTGAGTTTTACTTAAATTTATAAATTTATATGTGTGTGGATGTATATTAATCTCTAATATGTTAATTGTGTTTAAATGGCTCTACATGTATTGATACAGATCAAATTTTTAATATACCTTCTTTTGTTATATGGCTCCTAAAAAAGTAGTTTGCCTTGAGAAGGATTTGTATGAGATTTTCTCCTTCTACCTAGAAGTAAAGCAGGTATACAGGAATAGTTTAACTCTCGAAATAATTCTTAGTACTAAAATTCCAAGAATTTTAAAAGCAACTCATGATGTCAATACTTGGGCCTTCATCCAAATTTTATTGTTTGAGGGGGCCGGCCCGTGGCTCACTCAGGAGAGTGCGGTGCTGAGAACACCAAGGCCCTGGGTTCGGATCCCATATACGGATGGCCAGTTCGCTTACTGGCTGAGCGTGGTGCTCACAAATTTTATTGTTTGGAGTGCTGTCTTTGGCTTTCTCAGTATCCTTTCTTCTTCAGACATTGCCGGGGATAAGAGCTCTGGCATGAGAACAAATGGCTTAAGGTTTTGAGAGGTTAGGGGTGAAAAATGAAAATTAGCTCTAGGAACCAAAATGTCATCCTAAGCTTACTCAGCAATATAAACGTAATACCATTTTGGTATTGTAAAAGCTGTTCCTGAACTCAAGAAAATATTTTGTACAGTTTTGCAAGAATGGTAGTATGAAATAAATCAAAATCAGTATGTTTTTCACTACATGCACAAAGCAGCCAGCTTTCCCATGTATTTATATCCTGTGGCTACTTGATTAAGCTAAAAAACAAGGTTTGGTCCTGGAGAGGACTTCTACAAGTTAAGGTAGTTCTACATGGTGTCAGCCCTATGTTAGAAAAAAAGCACCAGACAACTGATTCTACTAAAAATAAAACTTTTCTAAAGTCTTATGATAATGAGTAAAACAGTAGTTCTTAAGTACTGTTTTAGACAATTAGATCTAAAGGAAAATATACATTGAGACATTTAAGCTCAGTTTAACTCATTCACTAGCAGTCTAGCCCAGTGGTTCCCAAAATGTAGTACCTAAACCAGCAGCATCAGTAAATGCGAATTCTCAGGCCCTACCCTAGACTTACTGAATCATAAGCTTCAGGTATGGGGCCCAGACATCTGTTTTAACAAGCCCTTCAGTGGAAGCTGGCACCATCTAAAATTGGAGAACTACTGATCTAGCCTTTATATTTGCACTGAAGTAATTTATGTACTGGCAGTGTGTTGAATGTGCTATTTGTGTATACTCATTTCAACCATTTTTTTGATAGTTATTTTATTATTCAATGAAAGTGGTAACTGGTAAATGTCTGATTCAATTCATATATAACAGGGAAATGAGACCAGAGGTAGGAAAATGAATGAATGGAGGAAGCTCTTATCCTGGGTCCATGCTTAATATTTGAGTGATTTGACCAAGCAATACTCTTTGTAATACACTTTACTTTTATCAATTTTAAAAGAAGAGTTTAGAATAAATAGTTAAGATTCCTCCCACCCCAAAATTCCATGATGCTATTATGTTTTCCAAAACTTAGCTAATCAGTTTAAATAAATGGCACTAATTTAGTTCATGAGGACAATGCCATATTTTCTTCGAATTTCAGTTTATTTTCACTAAGGTGGCTGTTGGCTTCTGATATAGTTTAGTGTATTCTTTCTACTTGCTGAATTTATTTCTTTTTAATTCACATAGTTAAATTTAATATGGTTGTTGACATAATTGAGATATTTTTCATTTCATATTTCTCTGCTACTGGACATTACTTTCTGTTTCCCTATTATTTAATTATGCTTAACTTAATGGTATTTAAATTTCCACAGCATTTGGCAGCCTTTCCAATTCTCTCTAAATGGTAGGAAAACAAAGGAAAGAAAACATCAATACTTCAGTAACTTGCAAGAATCATCTCTTTGCTTTTTAACCAACTTTGTTTTAATTTTTCATTACATACGTTCTTTTTTGTTTTTTCATAAGAGTGGTTCTACTTTAATGCACAGTGAATAGAAAGTCAATAAAGTGAAAGAATGAGTAACTATAAATAACATATTTCACATTCAGTTTCTATTCTATTATTCTGAAATTGCATTAATCCATGTATGTCAGAATTTACAGGGTGAAGAGAACAAATTTAAACATAGAGACATTGTGCTTCCATTTTCATCCAATATCTGCTACAGTGGTGTTTCTTAGAGTTGGAGTATGGTCCTATCTCTATCAGATAAGGTGCTTCCTTTCCATTTTATTTTGTTCTATCTTATTTATTTATTTATTTGGTGGCTGGCTGGTACAGGGATCCAAACCCGTGACCTTGGTCTTATAACACCATGCTCAAGCCATCTGAGCTAACCCTCCTGCCCAAATAGGGTGCCTTCTAAAAATAAAAATTTTAAATTGGGCATGTAACTTGGGACCAGGAGTGTGTGGTTGGGGGGAGGGGGATGGAGGTGGGTGTGTGTGCGGGTGTGTATGCATATTTCAAAATACCTAGGTGATTTTTATGTATGCTAAAATTTGGAAAACCACAGTCAATGCCAGTGTTCTCAAAATATACTATGTTACCCTTTTAAATAACTGTAAATGACTTTATGTTATTTCTGATTTGGCATTATTAAAGTGTGCATGTATGTAACTTAAGGGAAGTCAGTGATTGTGATCTTTTATTAATGGTACTTAGAAATATATTTTCAAGGATGTTTTAAATACCTTATAGTTATATTTAAATAAATATCACAAATAAAATACATTTTTCAATCTGCTGCACTCATGCTTGATACTCTAGTTCTGTTTGTGCTGGAGGCAAGTTGGTGGCTGTTTAATGGCATTGTCCTTGACAGTGTCTGGAAGGAGCAGTGGAATATGAGAAGTTGGCCCTGCCAAGGTGAGGCAGGTGTGGTGACAGAAGCATATGGACAAATAATTAACTGGCTGAGTCTGTACTACAAAAATAACTATTTTAAACCAGTTAAAATTAATTATCCTACCTCATGCCAGATGAAATTTATTCAATTTCTCCCAAATAAGCTGTTTATTTGGCATGATTTGGGGGGATGTAGCTGGAGTGTTTTTACTCTTATTAATGAGCATGCCATAATTAGTACTTTGTCCTTTGGCTGTATATATATATACAATACAGGGGGGGAAATCGGATTTATAGTTTTTAAAAAATCCACGTGTCCTCTCCAGAGAATAATGGGAGTTTTAATTTTTCTGTTCTTTCTATTTGAATGAGTCACTACTTATTAACCTAATTTGAAGCATCTGAGGAATGCCTCGCTCATTCTATCTTTTTATTAGATTTGTCTGATCCACTTTTTGCTTATTAGCATGTAATCCATTTTAAGGGAAAAATCAATTTTAGTCAGTTGTAATAGTTGTAAAGGAAGTATAAATGAAGATTTTCTTTTCAAAGTGAAGCAAAATAGATTTTTAGTTTTTACTGTAACATATAGGCATTGTGAGTTTTCCAATGTTTCTGTCCATCGCATTACTTATTTCACATGTACTTGTAACATGTAACTCTCAAAGAATAAAAGAAGACTATTAAGACATAATTTTATAAAAAGTATAAGTTATATATTATGGGTACAAGAAATTTCATGTAATTTAGGTAGCATCTTCTCTTTCATTTGTTTATTCATTTATTCAACAAATGTTTACTTAATATTGGCTGTAGATGACAGAGCATAGGTGTATAAAAGAAAGGTATATAATAGGAGGTATCAGAAGATTTGTAAGGATTGGGGAAGTTGCCTCCACACTGGGTAAACTGGAATGACTTCAAGTTGACTACCACAGAACGGGCCTAACCGAGAATGGATACCCTCTGGGAAGTATTAGGAATTTACTGGGGCCTGGATGCCACTGTTTCATCTGCTGGCTCCATGATCATTCCACCGTAGCTATGACCTGTGCTTGAGGAGTCACCCACAGAACTGGACCTGCTAACTCTATAAATCCTCGTTGCCTCTCTTTCCACTTAAATCTGTCCCCAATCCAAGCCTACTTGAGTCTGTCTTTTTTCCAACCTCCAAATCATATCTGGAGCTCCAACTACAGGAGATTCTGGTAAACATTTAGCATTACAGGAGGAGAACTAGAAGGAAGCTGGAATAGATGTCGACGTATGTTCCGGGAACACACAGAGTAGACTGGGGCTGTAGAAGTGGCAAGACACAGCTGTCCTCATGATGCTTGCTAAGGTCAAGTGGAGAAGCCTGAAACAAATCTTCCACAAGTAAGTCTAGGATTGTGACTCTGTTAAATGCTGCAAATTAGCAGATTCATAGCATTGCTTCTTCCTGGGAGAGGAGGATTGGGATTGAGATCAGAAAGATGAAAGGAAGTAGGTACCTGGGAAAGAGTGACATGATAACATTCCCTCCCATAGTGGACTGAATGAGGCCAGGAGCTTTCCTTGTGGTTGGAGCAGCCCAAAGTCCTAAAAGGAGCCCTGCGTGGCTGGTGAGAGAAGGAAGGAGGCACAGGCATCAGTGGGCTCAACAGGTTGTGTGGGATATTTCTATTAATTTGAAATCAGTAGGAGGCGAGAGGACAACACAATCAGACGGATTTGGACATAATGCTTTTGTCTGGAATCCGGGCTCCAGAGAGAGCAGAATTGTGTTTTAATCTCCCATTGCTCCAAGCTTTGTGCTTCTTTGGAAAACCCAAACTTTTTGAAAACCACTAGTTTTCTGAGATCATTTTAAGTGTCTTAGAGGTGGAAGGAGAGCAGGGCCTTGAGGAAGAGGTACTTGGAAGAAAACTGGAGCTCTGGGACTCTACACTCTGTGCTGACTACCTCACAGCACCCTAGGTTGGACATAGTTTCCGGGAAGGTTTGGTGATTGCTAGTGAGCCTGAGGAGTAACTGTGCTCAGCAAAAATTTATGTACTGTGGAAATGGAGGGGAAGGCACTGTGAACGGAGTCATGGGATCTCCCAAATTATCCTCTTAACTACTCCTGAGAAGGATATGGCGGTTATACTTAGCTAGTGTAGCTAAGGGGATTGTCATGTTATGATCTTTGCTAGTGGCTTTATCCTTATACACAATTATTCCCCCTTATCCAAATTTATTTGCACTGGGGCTAAAGTACCCTTCTCTCTTGCATTATCCGTCAATGGTGAACTTTATCCATCAATTTGGATTATTCTTGGTGTATGCTAATGATAGAGCTCAGTTCCTTTATTATCAAGACTGCTTCACATCATTATTTTGGATTTTTTTTTTTAGCATGCTGTGCAAAATATTTGTTGATTACTTATTTATTTAAGAATTCTATGCTTTGCTCTGTTATTCTCTTTTTATTCCAAATGTCCTACACTATAATTAGAATTCTCCACCTCACTACAGCAATACAAAAAGTTATTTTATTGAAATACAACCTGAAAATAAACATCATCTTGAAGAAGACAAAGTAACATTTATTATGGAAGAATATACCCAAACATTTTATGTGCCATATGCATACTATAGCAATACACACATTATGTGATACATTTTTCCCTTTCTTTCTTTCTTTATTTTTTTTATTTTATTTATTTATTTTTTTTTTCTGATATATATTTATTTTATTTTATTTTGTCGATATACATTGTAGCTGATTATTGCTCCCCATCACCAACACCTCCCTCCCTTCTCCCTCCCCCCCTCCCCCCCAACAATGTCCTTTCTGTTTGCTTGTTGTATCAACTTCAAATAATTGTGGTTGTTATATCTTCTCCCCGCCCCCCCCCCCCCGGTTTGTGTGTGTGTGTGTGTATGTGTGTGTGTGAATTTATATATTAATTTTTAGCTCCCTCCAATAAGTGAGAACATGTGGTATTTCTCTTTCTGTGCCTGACTTGTTTCACTTAATATAATTCTCTCAAGGTCCATCCATGTTGTTGCAAATGGCATTATTTCATTCGTTTTTATAGCTGAGTAGTATTCCATTGTGTAGATGTACCACATTTTCCGTATCCATTCATCTGATGATGGGCATTTGGGCTGGTTCCAACTCTTGGCTATTGTAAAGAGTGCTGCGATGGACATTGGGGAACAGGTATACCTTCGACTTGATGATTTCCATTCCTCTGGGTATATTCCCAACAGTGGGATGGCTGGGTCGTACGGTAGATCTATTTGCAATTGTTTAAGGAACCTCCATACCATTTTCCATAGAGGCTGCACCATTTTGCAGTCCCACCAACAATGTATGAGAGTTCCTTTTTCTCCGCAGCCTCGCCAGCATTTATCGTTCATAGTCTTTTGGATTTTAGCCATCCTAACTGGGGTTAGATGGTATCTCAATGTGGTTTTGATTTGCATTTCCCGGATGCTGAGTGATGTTGAGCATTTTTTCATATGTCTGTTGGCCATTTGGATATCTTCCTTAGAGAAATGCCTACTTAGCTCTTTTGCCCATTTTTTAATTGGGTTGCTTGTTTTCTTCTTGTAAAGTTGTTTGAGTTCCTTATATATTCTGGATATTAATCCTTTATCAGATGTATATTTTGCAAATATTTTCTCCCACTCTGTTGGTTGTCTTTTAACTCTTTTAATTGTTTCTTTTGCTGTGCAGAAGCTTTTTAGTTTGATATAATCCCATTTGTTTATTTTTCCTTTGGTTGCCCGTGCTTTTGGGGTCGTATTCATGAAGTCTGTGCCCAGTCCTATTTCCTGAAGTGTTTCTCCTATGTTTTCTTTAAGAAGTTTTATTGTCTCAGGGTGTATATTTAAATCCTTAATCCATTTTGAGTTGATTTTAGTATACGGTGAGAGGTATGGATCTAGTTTCATTCTCCTGCATATCGATATCCAGTTATCCCAGCACCACTTGCTGAAGAGGCAGTCCCTTCCCCAGTGAATAGGCTTGGTGCCTTTGTCAAAGATCAGATGGCAGTAAGTGTGGGGGTTGATTTCTGGATTCTCTATTCTATTCCATTGGTCAGTGTGTCTGTTTTTATGCCGGTACCATACTGTTTTGGTTATTATAGCTTTGTAGTATAGCTTTAAGTCAGGTAGTGTTATGCCTCCAGCTTTATTTTTTTTGCTGAGCATTGCTTTGGCTATTCGTGGTCTTTTATTGTTCCATATAAATGTCTGAACAGTTTTTTCCATTTCTGAGAAAAATGTCTTTGGAATTTTGATGGGGATTGCATTGAATTTGTATATCACTTTGGGTAGTATGGACATTTTCACTATGTTGATTCTTCCAATCCAAGAGCATGGAATATCTTTCCATCTTCTTGTATCCTCTCTAATTTCTCTCAGCAGTGGTTTGTAGTTCTCATTATAGAGATTTTTCACCTCCTTGGTTAACTCAATTCCTAAGTATTTTATTTTTTTGGTGGCTATTGTAAATGGGCAGGCTTTCTTGATTTCTCCTTCTGCATGTTCACTATTGGAGAAAAGAAATGCTACTGATTTTTGTGTGTTGATTTTGTATCCTGCTACTGTGCTGAAATCATTTATCAATTCCAACAGTTTTTTTGTAGAGGTTTTAGGCTGTTCGATATATAGGATCATGTCATCTGCAAACAGGGATAGTTTGACTTCATCTTTTCCAATCTCGATGCCCTTTATTTCCTTCTCTTCTCTGATTGCTCTGGCTAGTACTTCCAACACTATGTTGAATAGGAGTGGTGAGAGTGGGCATCCTTGTCTAGTGCCTGTTCTTAAAGGAAAAGCTTTCAGCTTTTCCCCATTCAGGATGATATTGGCAGTGGGTTTGGCATATATGGCTTTAATTATGTTGAGATACTTTCCCTCTATACCTAACTTATAGAGGGTCTTTGTCATGAATGAGTGCTGAACTTTATCAAATGCTTTTTCAGCATCTATAGAGATGATCATATGGTCCTTGTGTTTGAGTTTATTAATATGGTGTATCACATTTATTGATTTGCGTATGTTGAACCAACCTTGCATCCCTGGGATGAATCCCACTTGATCGTGATGAATAATTTTTCGTATGTGTTGCTGTATTCTGTTTGCTAGTATTTTCGTGAGGATTTTTGCATCTATATTCATCAAGGATATCGGCCTGTAGTTTTCTTTTTTGGTTATATCTTTACCTGGTTTTGGTATCAGGATGATGTTTGCTTCATAGAATGAGTTTGGGAGATTTGCATCCGTTTCAATCTTTTGGAATAGTTTGTAAAGAATCGGTGTCAATTCCTCTTTGAATGTTTGGTAAAATTCTGCTGTGAATCCATCTGGTCCTGGGCTTTTCTTTGTTGGGAGCCTTCTGATAACAGCTTCAATCTCCTTTATTGTTATTGGTCTGTTCAAATTTTCTACGTCTTCACGGTTCAGTTTTGGGAGCTTGTGCGTGTCCAGAAATTTATCCATTTCCTCCAGATTTTCAAATTTGTTGGCGTATAGTTGTTTATAGTAGTCTCGAATGATTCCTTGTATTTCAGATGAATCAGTTGTAATATCGCCTTTTTCATTTCTAATTTTTGTTATTTGAGTCTTCTCTCTTCTTTTTTTTGTTAGCCATGCTAATGGTTTGTCAATTTTATTTATCTTTTCAAAAAACCAACTTTTTGATTCGTTGATCTTTTGAATTGTTTTTTGGTTTTCAATTTCATTCAGTTCTGCTCTGATCTTAATGATTTCTTTCCGTCTGCTAACTTTAGGATTGGATTGTTCTTGTTTTTCTAGTTCTTTAAGGTGAAGTGTTAGGTTGTTCACTTGCCATCTTTCCATTCTTCTGAAGTGAGCATTTAATGCAATAAATTTTCCCCTCAATACTGCTTTTGCAGTATCCCACAGGTTTTGGTATGATGTATCATTGTTTTCATTAGTTTCAATAAACTTTTTGATTTCCTGCTTGATTTCTTCTTGGACCCATATGTCATTAAGTAGAATGCTGTTTAATTTCCATGTGTTTGTATAGTTTCCAGAGTTTTGTTTGTTATTAATTTCTATTTTTAATCCATTGTGGTCTGAGAAGATACATGGGATAATTCCAATTTTTTTGAATTTATTGAGACTTGATTTGTGACCTAATATGTGATCTATCCTGGAGAATGATCCATGTGCTGATGAGAAGAATGAATATTCTGAGGTTGTTGGGTGGAATGTTCTGTAGATATCTGCCAATTCCAATTGGTCTAGAGTCTTGTTTAGATCTTGTGTTTCTCTACTGATTCTTTGCCTAGATGATCTGTCTAATATTGACAGTGGAGTGTTCAGGTCCCCTGCTATTATGGTATTAGTGTCTATTTCCTTCTTTAGGTCTAATAGAGTTTGTTTTATAAATCTGGCTGCTCCAACATTGGGTGCGTACATATTTATGATTGTTATGTCTTCTTGATGGATCAGTCCTTTTATCATTAAGTAGTGTCCCTCATTGTCTCTTTTTATGGTTTTTAGTTTAAAGTCTATTTTGTCAGATATAAGAATAGCCACTCCAGCTCGTTTTTCTTTTCTGTTTGCATGGTAAATCTTTTTCCATCCTTTCACTCTTAGTCTGTGTGTTTCTTTATGGGTGAGGTGGGTCTCTTGTAGGCAGCATATAGTTGGGTCCTGCTTTTTGATCCAGTCATCCAGTCTGTGTCTTTTAATTGGGGAATTTAAGCCTTTTACATTAAGAGTTGTTATTGAAAGGTGTTGATTTATTCCTAGCATTTTATTGGTTGTTTGGTTGTCTTAGGTGTCTTTTGTTCCTTGCTTTCTGATTTACTGTTTGGTTTCTTTGTTTGTTGGTTCCTTAGGTTGTAGATAGTGTTTTTGTTAGCTTGTTTTCTCTTCATGAATGCCATTTTTATTGTACTAGTGGGTTTAGATTTTTCTTAGGTTTTTATGGCAGTGGTAGTTATTTTTCAGGAACCAAACCCAGTACTCCCTTGAGGATTTCTTGTAAGGGTGGTCTTGTGGTAGTGAACTCCCGCAGTTTTTGTTTGTCTGAGAAATATACTATTTGCCCCTCATTTCGGAAGGATAGCCTTGCAGGGTAGTGTATTCTTGGCTGGCAATCTTTGTCTTTTAGTATTTTGAAAATATCATCCCATTCCTTTCTAGCTTTTAGGGTTTGTGATGAAAAGTCTGATGTTAACCTGATTGGGGCTCCCTTATAGGTGATTTGACGTTTCTCTCTTGCAGCTTTTAAGATTCTCTCTTTGTCTCTGAGTTTTGCCAATTTGACTATGACATGTCTTGGAGAAGGCCTTTTTGGGTTGAATACGTTTGGAGATCGTTGAGCTTCCTGGATCTGAAGATCTGTGATTTTTCCTATACCTGGGAAGTTTTCTGCCACTATTTTGTTGAATATGTTTTCAATGGAATCTCCATTTTCCTCCCCTTCTGGAATACCCATGACTCGGATATTTGAGCGCTTGAGGTTGTCTGATATCTCTCTCAGATTTTCTTCAATGTCCTTGATTCTTTTTTCTTTCTTTTTGTCTGATTGTGTTATTTCAAACAGCCCATCTTCAAGTTCAGAGGTTCTCTCTTCAACTTCGACAAGCCTGCTGGTTAAACTCTCCGTTGTGTTTTTTATTTCGTTGAATAACTTCTTCAGTTCAGCAAGTTCTGCTACATTTTTTTTCAGGACATTGATTTCCTTGTATATTTCCTCTTTCAGATCCTGTATACTTTTCCTCATTTCATCATGATGTCTAGCTGAGTTTTCTTGTATCTCATTCAGTTTCCTTAGAATTATCACTCGAAATTCCTTGTCAGTTATTTCAAGGGCTTCTTGTTCTACAGGATCTAGAGTATGAGATTTATTAACTTTTGGTGGTGTACTTTCTTGATTTTTTGTATTTCTGGTGTCTTTTTTTTGGTGTTTATTCATTGTGGCAGGGGGTTTCACAGTCCACCGGTTTGAGACTAATGACTAACTAGGATGTTGCTGTGGTTGCCAATTTGGTATGGCTCCCGCCGTGACTGCTCAGTTGGCCACTAGTGTCTTGTGTGTGTGGTTGCCTCGGGTCTTGGGCTTCTCCGGGGATCCACCTTTCTGGTCTGCTTGTACTCTGCTGGGCTGGTGGATCACGTACCACAGGGTGTGTGATCTCTGTTGAGCTTTCACTTTCTGTACAGGACTTCTCCCCGTTCGGTGTGCTCTGGCCCAGGCTGTTAGATCGTGCAGTGGCGACCCCACCGGGTGTGTGGTTTCTGTCGAGTCTCCGCCTCCCTGGCCGCACGTCTCCCCCCTCTGTGCACACTGTGCTGGGCTGGGGTGTGTCTTCTGCACCCCTCGTCTATCATCTGGGCCTTCAAGACCCTGCTCAGCACCACCTCGCCCAGGAAGTCTACCAGGTTTCTGCTAGGCACAGAGGACCGGTCTCTCTGGGTGCCTTTGTATCACTGTGTAGATCTTTCTCGGGTCTTGTTCACCTTTGTATCCCCCCGGTATAAACCGAATCTAGTGCCCGCCTGCAGCCTGCTCTCCGGCAGGTTCAAGCGGACCTGGGAACTCTCCTACCACACTATTCCCAACCAGAAATTCGTTAGGCTTTTTTCCAAACTGGTGGTCGCAGAGATGGTATCTGCCTCCCAGTAACAGGAAGTTTACCGGGGCCGGAGTCCAGAGTGTGGTGGAGTGACAGTCTGCCCACCCGTACTTCCTAGCCCTCCCAAAACTGGTCGGAATGCCCCACTCCCCCAGCCCCGCCAGAGAACCGCGGAGGGAGTGGGAGAGGAGGCCGGTCCGCAGGGTCCGGAAAGCCCCGCGCCAGGCCAAGCAAATGGGCTCAGTGATGGCCGAGCAGGGCGGAGCTGCCCGCACCTGGGAAAATGGAGGCAGCACCGGGGCAGTGAGTGGCCTGGTGGTGCAGGCAGGAGCCGCGTGGTCATCCACCCCCCCGAACAGAGCTGTGCCAGCGATCACTCACAGTGCTGTGCCAGGTCGGGCGCTCGCTCTGTCTCTGGTTTGTTGCCTTCCGTGTTCTCGGCGCTGCCGCCTCGGGCTGTTCAGTCGCGGCGCCGCTCGGGCGCTCCCAGGAATCTTCTTTAATGCCGGCCTGAAACCTCGAATCCTGAATAGGGCAGCTGGCCGCCTTCAGTGCGGCCCCAGCCTCCGGGATCCTGGCTGCATCCACAGCAGCCCTGGCGCCGTGTTCCCTGTTTCAAGACTCGCTTTTGCAGCTAAGAATCAGTTCTTTTCCTGCTCCACACTTCAAAGCTGTTGCCTGTAAATGAGGCAGCCTCTCCTGCCGGGGGCAAAGTGGCGTTGAGCCCCCACGACCGGCCAGCAGCAGCAGTCCTCCCTTAAGAGATGGCCAGAGGAAGGTCCACAAGCTTCCCGGCTGCCTGAGGCTCAGTGGCCACCTTTTCCACCTCAGCTACTCCGCGCCAGCCGCCGCAGCCGCCGCCATCTTGAAAGCCTCCCTTTCTTTACATACACAGACATGCATCATCACGTATACACAAGGTAAATATGCCAATATGGCAAACCAAATATTGATTAATACAAAATGATAAAGACAATTAGGAAATTCCTGATTTTTATTAGAATAATGATTTGGTCATCTGTGAACAGAATATATAAAACCTATATACAACTCTTTATTTTTTTCAAGGAAAACCTATAAAACTAAAGACTTTTAGAGACTCAGTGCCCATTTTGTCCTATAAAGCCTAGTGTATGGTTGTTGTTTGGGGGCCCCTAGCATCTATTCACCTGGCTTCTACTTTACCATGCATTGATTTTTTTTCCTCTAGGATCAACTCCATCCCCAAATTTCAGGACACCTGCTATGGTTGGGGTTGACACCCCCTCTACCTCCAGGTTGGGTAGGTGATTCATGTTTGACTAGTCAGAAAATTTAATGACCACATATACTAGTATGGGCAAATAAACTCACCAGAGACAATTAAATGTAATTATGGCTAGGCTTTTAAGAGAGAGACATTTCCTTGTATGTTAAAATTAAACCTGGGAAAATACAGATTTGAAAGTGTTCAAGGCATCTTCCCATCACTTGAAGCTAAATGAAGAGAAGAGTTGAAGCACGTCAAGGCACCAGGAGACATAATGAGCCTCTGAATTAAGTGTTGCCTGGTTTAAAATACCCATGGGATTTTCAACTCTGTTTACAAATTTTCTTTTAAGAAAAATTTAAATTGAGTTTGCAATGCATTGCAATGAAAACAGTTCCAAAATTGCAAATATATTCTTCACAAAAAATAGTTCTTAAAGAAAAATATATTTTAGTAAATTAAAAACATAAACTCATTTGTTTCAAGAAAAAAGACAGTTGATCCCTAATTTTGTTAATCACTATTAGGATGGGCAAGTGGTATTCAGCTTCTAGCTACAAGTATATGTTGTATACGGATTGAGTATCCCTTATCGAAAGTACTTGGGATCATAACTGTTTCAGATTTCAATTTAAAAAAATGTTTTTGAATATTTGCAGAATACATACTGATTGAGCATCCCTAATCCACAAATCTGAAATCCAAAATTCTCCAATGAGCATTTTCTTCAATTGTCATATGGAAGCTCAAAAAATTTTAAATTTTGAAGCATTTTGGATTGGGTATTTTTGGATTAGGGATGCTCAACCTGTATAAAAGAGAATGTGGGGAAAATACATTATCACATTTATATACACAGGTATGGTTAATAATAGTACATGTGGAATATGGGTAGACTTTTCTTTTCCATAACTATTCCCTAATATATTTTATAGTCTTATTCCTTATATCTATTGGGAAAGAAATATTCTATGATATATATTATATGTTTACTTACAAATATCATAATATTAAATAATTTCCCCAACTACAAGTTATTAATGCTTAATATACTTAAAGTGATAATGAAACTAGGTTTTTCAGTGTATATGTAAATATTTGGAAAGAATACACATAATAGAAGAGAGATTGAAAATTTTCTTACATGACTACATTTCTATCCTTTAGTAGGAATCCAGACTCCTATATGGCAGTCCCTAAGAGAGAGAAGTAGAGCTCTTATATTTCTTATTTATTTTTACCTATTCTGAGCCGAAAAACTTTGGTTACCTTAAAAGCTCTAGCAGGTATATTTCACAGAATAACAATAAAAATTCTTGGAAATTCAGAAGTAGCATTTAAGTGTCCAGAAAAAGTATTCATCTTGTTACAGTCATGGTAATACTGGAATTTGAGAAGATTCAATACACAGAACTGTGTTCCCCCAAGAATCTTTCTAGAGATATACATTATGAAGTTGAACTCTGTACAAATTCAGTGCCAAAATAAACTTTTCTCTTTTTCTTTAAGCCCTGAGTTAGTTATAACAATTCTCTTACCATTCATGGATGTTAAGGTGAAGTAATTATATAGTTTCTCTAATAAAGATGGTTTGAAATATAGCAGTTTACTTAGATCTCTGGTTCCAAATGTGAGAATAGCTTTAATGTTTGCTATAGTGAATTTTGCCTATGTTTTTACATTCTTGCTTTGCAACCATGTTATAATTACCAAAATGTATGGGTATTTCAAAATTCTAGTTGAATTTTGTTAAGACACTGAATGATACCGTACCCTGAGGAACCATACTATTAAAATTTTAAAAATGATGGTAGGATCTCTTGTAGGTATCGTGGAAGGAAAAGCAACACAATAAAAAAAAAAATTCTCCTTCATAGATATTGCAGTCTGTTGAGTAATACAAATAACAATATTCAGTATATAAGTAAGTATATATCCTTTATGAGGAAGTGCCCCGCCCTCATGAAGGATAGCAAGCAGTAACAAGATTCTAAAGGAGATGGCTGTGTTAGTTTCCAAGGACTGCCGTAACATATTGCCACAAATTTAGTGGCTTAAGCAGAAATGTTTTCTCTCATAGTTCTGGAGGCTAGAAATTCAAAATCAAGGTACTGATAAGGCTCCCTCTGAAGGCTCTTAAGAAGAATCCTTTCTTGCCTCATCCAGCTTCTGCTGGCTCCTATGATTCCATCATAACCCCAAACTTTGCCTCCATCCTCACATGGCCTTCTTCCCTGTGTTTCTGTGTTTCAAATCTCCTTCTCTCTTCTCGTGTAAGGGCAACAGTCATCACATTTAGGGCCCATCCTAAATCCAGGATGATCTCATCATGAGATCTGTAACTTGATTTTATCTATAAAGACTCTATTTCTAAACAAAACAACATTCACAGTTACTGGTTAGGACTTGGACATATCTTTGTAAAGACAATTCAACCAACTGCAGTACCTAAACAAAAAACAGGTTAGTTTGGCACTACTATGTATGTGCCAAAAGTAGACAATAAAATTGAGTGGATCAGAGCAAGAGTATTACTCACAGCCCAGAAAAGAGAAGAGACAGCAGCATGGTAGGTACTATGGATTGAATGATCCCCAAGACTCATTGAAGCTTGATCCCCATTATGAAAGTGTTAAAAATGTGGGAAACCCTGTTATGGTAATTGAAAGGTGAGGCCTTTAAGAGGTGACTAGATTCTGATGGTTTAATGGGTGGCCATGGGTGTGGTTAATGATGGCTTTATAAAGGCAGTGAGTAAGCAGCTTATCTCTCTTGCTTAGCACATTCTTGCCACAAGATACTGTGTAGAATCACTGTAGAGAGTTTCTTTGTAAAACAATGTCCTCACCAGATGTGTACCCTGGACTGTGTACTTCCCAGCCTCCAAAACTGTGAGAAATAAATTCTGTTTCTTTATAAATAACCCAGTTTCAGGTATTCTGTTATAAGTAACAGAAATGGACTAATACAGCAGGGCTCGTTCCTTTCTAAGTCCCAAGCAGTGACATATGGGCCAGAGATGGCTCCACATGCAGAGGGTGACATTGGGCTGAGCCAGTTGCCCTCATCCAGAGATTGCGAGGTTGTAAAAGAGTCACATTGTGTCACCTTGACCTACTTAATTACCTAGAAGTGCTCTCAACAACGATTTGCAGGGATGTTCAGAGCAACAGTGAACTGCCTTTTCCAACAATCCACCCCTTTGACTTACACACTCTTGGTTGACTTTAAATTTTCATAAGTGTATTCCTATGGTAGCCAGAATATTGTCTGCCAAAGATATCCACACTTTAGTCCCTAGATTCTGTGAATGTTTTACTTTAAATGGCTAAGAAGTGTTTCAGGTGGAATTAAGGCTGCTAATCTGCTGACACTGAGTGAGGAGATTTTCCTGGATTATCTCCATGGGGCCAGTATAATCACTGGCTCCTCAAATGTGGAAAAGTAAGGCCAAAGAGTTGATTAGAGAGTCAGAGAGATGCAGAACACAAAGGACTTGACCTGTTGTTGCTGTCTTTGAAGATGGTCATTGGCTTCGAAGGTGGCAGAAATGGTCCATAAGAAAAGGATTTTAGGCAGCCTCTAGAAGCTGAGAAAGGGCCTTAGCTGACAGCCAGCAAGGACACAACCACGAGAACTAACTTATGCCAACTAACTTAGTCCTACAACCACAGAGACTAACTTATGCCAACACCTGGAGTGATCAATACAGCAAATATCCCCTTGAGCCTGTGAAAAAACAATACAGTTTTGGCCAAATGTGAGCCATGCCAGACTTCTGATCTCCAGAATTCTAGATTAATACATTTGTGTTGTCTAAACCACTGTTTGTCATAATTTGTTACCTCAACAAGTAATACAATGCCGTTGCTCTGCAACTTGAATTTAATGCTCTCATAGGGCTGGACCATGTGCATTCATTTTCTCTCATACAACACTTGATTAGTGCTATTATCATCAGAACTCCAATCAGCAGAATGAGGCCAACCAGCAGTACTGACCTCAGCCATGCACCCCAGGATCGCACACTCAGCCTACTGAGTAACCCCAGAAGGGAGTAGTGGAGCTTATTTCAGATAAGCATTTACCTTCTTTGCTCATGGCATGATTTACTGTTCTACTATACCAGTGTCGATCCAGATACAACAGGAAATGTTGGTGCCCATACATCCTCTTCCTTGTTCACCTAGAATTCAACCTATGAGTTATTTATTACAGTCCAAACAAGCATCGCTGATCTTCTACAGCTTGTGCTGTCTCCTTGGGTTCACAGATTACTCCAGTTTGGGATTTTTTGTTGAATTTGCTTTGGATCGGTATTACATTGGTTTGGTTGAGCCACGTGAACAGTATCACCAAATATTTGTAGCTTCAATAGCCATTCATAGCATAACCCAAGGCCGGTTGATGGCCAGAAGAAGCACTAAAATTAGTATCAGTCCAAACAAAACAAAATTGTCTTCCTCTGTATGTTTGTACATGCACAAGGGCAGACTGATTTCATGAGCTATGGTTGATGGCATCAGGTACAGAAGTCACAGCCGTGCCCACATAGGCTTTTCTGTTCCCAAGATGGAGAAGACAAACTCTGCAGTGGGTCAGATTTCCAACTGTAGCCACTGCTTGACTCAGGTGAACAGGTGATTGGTTTTTCAGGTTGTGGTGCTGAATATACATATATATCCTTTGTATCATCTTTCAGGTCTCTATTTCATTTAGTTCTGCTCTGATCTTTTTTTTTTTTTCTCATCTAATTTTGGGTTGGATTGTTCTTGTTTCTCTAGTTCTTTGAACTGTAACATTAGGTTGTTTATTTGAAATCTTTCTATTCTTTTGATGTAAGCATTTATTTCAATGGACTTCTGTCTTCATACTGCTTTTGCAGTATCCCACAGGTTTTAGTATGTGTTATTTTCATTAGTTTCAAGAAATTTTTTGATTTCCCATTTAATTTCTTCTTGGACCCACAGGTCATTCAGCTGGACGGCAGGAGCTGCACAAGCGTCTGACACCATGTAGGCAGCATGGGCTGCACAGTGGGGTGTGCTGTGCAGGATGAACTTCCTCCATGGGGAGAAGGGCCGTAGCTCTGGGACTAGACAGTGGCACTGGCTGGGGCAGAAGCAAGAGGAGTCTTACAACTGGAAATGCTCACTGCTGAACAGATTCTTTCAGCCACGAGGGAGAATTCCTCCTGGCTGATCCTGGTGTGTAAGACATCATGGTGGCTAAAGCTACATGCCTGTTTCTCCTCTATACCACCCTCCTTGGTTTTTTGTGCTCCACAGAGTCCTCAGCAGGCTCCAACCGCCCTCCCACACTCCCACTGATGCTTTCCCCAGTGCTTAGCTGTCCTTTCCATGCTCTGGTCCCTTTCTGTGGGAGGATCGAGCATTGGGTACCTCTAGTCAGCCATCTTGCCCCATCCCCTGGTACTAAATAATAATCACCCATCTCTCCCTATTCCTCCTGAAGTCTCAGGTGTTCTCTCCCCAGGTGCTGGGGTAGCTGTTCTTCCAGGTTGCTTTTCCATGGTCAAATAGTCCATTTATACAAATCTATTCCTCACCTGTATCCAGACCTTTTGTCCAGGTGACTCAGGGGTCATGGACCCAGGTCACAAATAGTGTTCCCATCGGAGAAAAAAAAAATTGTTTATTGAGCACCTACTATGTCCAAGTTGCTTATATTGGCTATGTGGGTTTATCTTAACAATAATCTTTAGATATAGGTTTTATTATTATTTCTTCTCTGCATAAAGCTTCTTATTCTAGAATTTAAGAGTCCTTTTGTGATTTCAGTTTTCATGGAGTGGGAAAAGGTATTGAATGAAGGAAGACAGCCCAACAGATGGTGTGGAAGTCCAGGATTTATTATTGATATTTTTAAAATGTCAAAGCTGAGAGTCAGAATGGTTTAGTAGCTTGTTTAAGCTTGACACTACTCTACCTTCCAATTTATGTTGTCTTTGCAGATGGCTTGCAATCAAGAAATACTCAATATATAAAATTGAGTGAGTCAGTATGATTCAAAATCTCATGTTTTATCCCTTATGCCATACTGTCTTATACTCCAAAGAAAGGAAAGTGAAGAGTGTTGGTTAAATTAAAACATACACATATTGGTCTGGGTGGTTAGCTCACTTGGTTAAAGTATAGTGCTGATAACACCAAAGTCAAGGGTTTGGATCCCCATACTGACCAGCCACACACAGGCAGACACACAAGTGTCAAAACATACACACAGACACAGATAAACACATGTACACACACACACAGTCTAACTCTTGTTTTCCCCATTCTGTTCTGATTTAACAAAAACTCAAAAAATCATTTAAAAATTTATTTGACTCCCAAAATAATTTTTCCAGATATAAAATGTATATTGTATACACAAAAATGGATTTAAAATGTATATTGCACAATAAAGAAATCAGGTTATACTAAAATGTACATACATTTATATATCTCTGTAATAGTGTGAATGATGCTAAAATTATAATTTCGTAAGTTTATGTACTTTATAAACAATATTAAGTAATTATAAACATGACATCATATAAAAAATCCTCTAAGATAGGAATTTTTTTATCCCCATTTTTAGATAAGAAACCTGAAATCCTACGAGGAGAGGCAACAGCCAGTAAGTAAAGGAGCCTATATTCAAACACAAGCTTGCACTGACAAATCTACAAGCATTGTTTTGAGTCATGTTGCTTTCCTGTGAACCAGAAATTAAAGAAACTTAGAGGTGACCTTGGTAAAAAAAACTGTATTAAGCTTGTTGTCTTTATATCATGTAGGAAACAATATCACACCTGAATAGTCACCAGCACAGACTGTACATCCTGAGACATGGTTATCCTGCATTTGCAGTGGATAGATTCATGGATAGATGGATCCTGGGGGAATGTTTTAGTTTATTAAATATGCAAGAGATCTGTGGCTGTTAGCAAAACTTGCCATTTGTCCTGGTGCTCCATGAAGCACTTGTTTTGTTTCGTGTTATGGCAGTATGTGGCATCATCACCAACCAAAGAGCTCTCCTAGGGTGAAGCTACTGAACTGGCTATTTTACTAAAATTAGTCTTAAAGCTTCTGATTCCGTGGTACAGTCTCTCTCCTTCTCTCCAACACTTATCAGATCTCTCTATTTCTATGAAACCATTCCTCACTTTTTCCTTATACACCATGTACACCCAGATGTGGCTGGGGATATTCACAAAAGTGGAACGTTAAAATGCTCTAGACACACGGCTTTTCAGATTAGGAAGAAGATCTCCATGTGAGCAGAGGCAGGTAGGTCAAGTGACCCTTACATAAGTGCCCCACTGTTGTTCTCTTGCTTGGACTCCCACTGCCATCTGTCCACAGGCAAGCCCTGCTAGTCCTTCTTTAAGCTCTGGTCATGAGCTGAAGAAATACATGCTTCTCTCGATCACTCTTAGCCTACTGAGTTGTACGAACACACCTGACGTGCAAATGGTTCTCAAGTTTTAGTAAGTTGCCAGACTCACCCACAGGGCTTGTTAAAACAAATGGCTGATTGAGCGGGTCTGTGGTGGGGCTGAGTATTTGCATTTCTAACAAGTTCCCAGGTGTGAAGGTTAATTCTAGGTGTCAACTTGATTAAGGAATGATGAGAAACCTGGTAAAGCTGTTTTTTTAGGTGTGTCCATTACGATGTTTCCGGCAGAGATTAGTATGAGCCTGGGTGGAAAAGACCCATGCTCAATGTGGGCGGGAACCATCCAGTCCACTGGGTGTCAGGAGAGAACAAAAGACAGAGAAAAAAGGTAAATTTCTCTCTATCCTCTGGAGCTGGAATACACTCTTCTCTTCTGTTCGTGGACATCAGAGCTCGAAACTCTTCAGCTTTGGGTTCCAGGACTTACATCAAGGACACTATCAGCTTCCCTGGCTTTGAGGCCTTCAGACTTGGACTAAACCACGCTATCAGCATTCAGTTTGTGGGTGGCATATCGTGGGACTTCTCCTCACAATTGCGTGAGCTAATTCCCCAAATAAATTACCTTTCATATATTTATAACATATCCTACTGATTCTCTCTGGAGAACCCTGTCTAATGCACCAGGTGATGCTGATGTTGCTGGTCTGAGACCACCTTAGGAACCACAACCCTATGCTAAGGCACTCGGAAAGGAAGCATGGAAGATCCAGAAGGACAAATGTTCCCCCAAATTCCAGTTCTCCGATCATGCTATGGAGAAGTGTTCCATTAAGTCCTCCTACCCCGTCCCCATGCACAGCTTCTCTGGGAGAACTATATTTTACCCCATTTGTTGTCAGCCCTAGCTTCATATTAAAATCACTTGGAGAGATTATTAAGAAATACTCAGATACCATTCCCATATAGTCAGTTTAGATCAATCTGGCCTGCTGTGGTGGCATTGGCTTTTTTTTTTTTTTTTTTTTTTTTTTAATAATCTAAGTGATTTTGCTGTGCAGCCAGGGCTGAGAGTCACTGCAAGTCCAAAAGGGGAGGCCTGAGTTTTCTTGATCACTTTTCTCTCCCTGTCACATCTTCCACTGCAGGGTAGAGTATCATCAAATAGTGAGATGGAGCACCAGGTAAGAGGTTTGGATTTGCCTTTCTTCACCTAAGTTTCTGTTCCCGGATGTACTTGACCACAAAGCCTGCTCTTTTATAATGTCAACAATACTTCTTTATTTTTATTTCATGAGAACCTACTAAGTGTCAACACTGTCCCAAGCTATAACATAAGTTATTTCATCTTGTATTTATATTTATGTGCGGTTACTAATTCAGATGAGCAGTATTAATTTTTAAAAAGTGAAAGATGTCACTCTGAGCCCATGTATGTCTGGGAAGATACCACACTGATCCATAAACATACATATCAATCAACATTCACCCCACCACAAAGCTCACTGATGAATATTAAATTGAAGATACCATTACAATAGACATGTGCTAGTTCTAATAATTCAGTTATTTTTGGTAGCATATTATCTGTACACGAGCTATGAGACATTTTATGAAGATAGGATTAATAAGACACCAACCTTTTGACACTTCTTTGCTTTTTATAAATAAATCATTGAAGGCAGAAATATTGTGATTGATTTATAAATTAATTTAGAATTTCTTCTGACTCAAATAATTAGCAAAATATTATTAAAATTGGAATTAGGATGAAAAGAAAGACAGTCAAGATGGATAGATGACGACTTTTGCTAACTTTCAGTAAGAAAGATAGTAGAGGGATATTTCATGATTCTTTCTTAAATATTACACACTATAACAATAGCTATAAAAATAGAGGTTATTATTAAATATGCAAGAACTAGAAAAGTTTCAAAATTTAAACTGGAAAGGTAACTGAGGAAAAATAAAACTATTTTAAAATATTTTAAACTTTAATCAAATATAGTGTCATATTTTTAATTTTGTTTATCACTGCTTCTGCCTTTTAATGTCTATTACAATTTTGGATGAGCAATGATGAATCAGATTATGAAATCCAATATTTATAATGACTTATAAACCATCCATTAGGGCACTATAGAGTTGAAAATTTCTATTATCATTTTTTGTTCAGCTTGTTCTTGGTATCTATTCTCATAAATAAAAAGCAGTATGATTACTGGAGGAGGCAGGAGCTAAACAGAATATAATTCTCTTTTAGAAACACCTACTATAGACGTAATTCAATTGATTTGAGGTTAGAAGACATCTGAGTATTATTTCACATACATTAAAAGCCATGAGTAACAATGACATTATTAAAATATTTCCAAAGTGACTATTATTGCCATTCCATAAATGGCTTTTATTATTTTTAAACTTTATTATGTAATGAATATCTTTGTGATTTTTTTTAATTAACTTTTTTTTTGAAGGCAAATTTCACTTTCAAAGTGATTTTTTTTTTACAAAGTTTGTTCAAATATGTGTTTTCATCATTATCCTTTACAGAGTATATCTATTTAACAAGGTGCAGCATAGACTTGTTTCTTAATAAAAATTTATAGATAATTACCTTTAGCAAAAATTGAAAAATCAGATATAAATGAATCAAGAAAATAATAAATTCTAGTTTTATTTTCTTTAAGATTTACAACATGGGAGTTGACCATGATTTAGTGAAAGCTTTTCAGAGAGGTAAACAGAGAGAAGAAACCAGATTGGAGTAAAATAGGAATAAATTGGAGTGAAAGGTGAAGAAATGGAAGAAGCTATTATAGAATACTATTTTAAGATATTTGATTGTAGATTTTTCAAAAATATGAGAAATAATAGTTACTTTGATAATTAGGTTTTTTATTTGTTTGTTTTTTAATTAGAGAGACTTGAGCCTTTTAATTATGAGTAGAGTAAGACTAATGCTTTTCTGGGCAGGTGGATTTTTGAATAGAGGAGAACAACAAATTATTGTAGGGCAAGACAGGAGTTGAAATGGTGAGTCCTGGTATCTAAGCTCAAGAGTAAGAGAAGTAGTGGAGAAATTACAGAGCAATTATGTGTTTAGGGTGTTTAGGTAGTGCTGATGGAAGGCATCAAAACAGATCATCTGGAAGATTGGGAATTTTTGCTCAGTGAGTTATTTAGTGTTGTAGCCAATATGTATTAAAGCATCACAATGATTTAATACGTATTACACCTAACTGAACGTTAGCAGTTATAAGTTATATATTTTTCACACCTGTAAAGGACATCAAAATCATTCTGAAAACTCAGTTAACAATTTTATTATTAGATTGGAGCAGAAGTCTTAATAATTTGAGCAGGAAATGTGGCCTAACAGCCCTTTCCTCTCTCTAAAATTCCAAACAGCAGGGGTGTCAAAGCTGGGAAAGCCTTAATTTCACCCTTCAGTGTCTCATGAGACTGGAAACTTCAATTTTGACCAAATGGATGGAAAGGCTGTATAAAGTTTTCTACCTGAAATGAAACAATTTTAACCTTCTGCTGAGTTTTCCACTTTACAATAGCGTCAGTGTTCCAACAGACTGCTTTTGCTTTGGTTTACCAAGGAAAGAGAGCAGTTTTTATGGCCACTCCTGCAGCTGTACTCTCTAAATTTCAGTTTTCCCCTTAGGCAGGCAGGCAGGCAGGCGCAACAGGAGTCCTTAGCTGGGCAAGTTTTAAAAGCAATGTAAAACTTAAAATAGAATTTCAGTCTTCTCATTTTCATCTTGCTTAAAAAATCTGGGCAGTTAGTGGGACCAGCCATTTCATTGACTTAATTTTATTTAATTTTTAAAAATAAGGATATGCACATCTATTTGTTCAAATAACAAATACATAAACTGATTGACAGTTAATAGCAAAAATACTCTGTAGAAAGAAGGGCTTCTAATTTTCACAAAAAACTACAGACATAAAACTTATTAAAATTTACGTATTTTATAATCTCTACAATTTTTTAAAGTAGCTCTCTAAAGTCTTCCAAAAGCATGCAAATATCAAATTAATTTTAACAGAGGAAGAGGAATAAACTTTTCAAAGGCAAATTAAATTCTAAGTAAGTCAACAAGACCACTTAATAAAAAGAAATCAAGAACAGAAATTACATATCTAAGTTTAGCAGCATAAGTTGTATGAAAAATCAATAAATCAGAATATAAATGTGAGGACACTTCAAAAAGTTCATGGAAAAATAGAATTCAAAGATAATGAGCATCTTTCCATGAACCTTTGTTTGTTTAATTTTTTTCTTTTTCTCAGAAAAGACTAAGATCATAGAAAATATGTTTTATTTTATGACCACAATAACAGAAGGAAATTTAGAAAACTCACAAATGTGTGGAAATTAGACAACACTCTCCTAAATAAATAGTGGTAAAAATTAAAGATCACACAGAAATTAGTACTTTGAAATAAAGATCAAAGGGCAACATATCAAAATTTATAGGATGCAGGGCTCATGCAGTGCTTAGAGGAAAATTTATACTTGTAAACACCTGTATTAAAAATAAGAAAAATCTCAAATCAGTAATGTAAATAAACTTCTACATGAAGAAGATACAGTAGAGTAGACTAAACCAAAAGCAAATATAAGTAGGAAATAACAAAGATTACAACAGAAATATATGAACTAGGCAATTAAAAAACAATAGAGAAAGTCAACCAAACCAAAAGTTGATTATTTAAAAAGATCAACAGGGCCGAGCCCGTGGCGCACTCAGGAGAGTGCAGCGCTGGGAGCGTGGCGACGCTCCCGCCGCGGGTTCGGATCCTATATAGGAATGGCCGGTGCACTCACTGGCTGAGTGCAGGTCACGAAAAAAGACAAAAAAATAAAAAAAAAATAAAAAATAAATAAATAAAAAGATCAACAAAATTTATAAACTTTTGTCTCGACCAAGAAAACAGGGACAAGACCAAAATTGCTAAAATCAGAAATAAAGCAGGGGCACTATTGCATTATCACTGTGGCTTTTCTTGGAGGTAAGGGTTAGTTTCTTTCTCTTCCTTATTTGCATTTTTGTTCTACCAGTCAGTTTTGTTCTTTCTTGCGTATTCATGGTAGTAATGATCGTTTTTTGCATTCCAGATGCAGGGCTTCCTTGATGATTTATTGTAGGGCTTGTTGTGTGGTGGTGAACTCCTTCAGTTTTTGTCTCTGGAAAATGCAATATTTTCCCCTCATTTCTGAAGGTTAGCCTTGCTGGGTATAGTAGTATTGGCTGGTAGTTATTTTTCTGTCCTGTAGAGTTTCTTTTGAGAAGTCTGCTGTTAGTCTGATAGGGGCTCCCTTATAGTTAACTTGACACTTTTGCTTCTTCTAAGATTCATTCTTTGTCTTTGAGCTTTGCCATTTTGACTATAATGTGTCTTGGAGAGGATCTTTTAGGGTTGAATCTGTCTGGGGATCTTTGAGCCTCATGGATCTGAAGGTCCAGTCCATGTCTCTCCCTGTACCTGGGATGTTTTCTGTTATGTTATATTGAATAAGTTTCTATGCCTTTTACTTTCTCCTTCCCTTCTGGAGCACCCATGATTTGAATATTTGTGTGCTTAATGTTGTCTGCTAGCTCTCATAGATTTTCTTCATTTTTAAAAATTCTTTTCTCATTTTTCTCTTTTGTCCACCTGGGTTATTTTGAAAAGATTATCTTCAAGATCAGAAATTCTTTCTTTTGCTTGTTCTAGCCTGCTACTTAAGCTATAAGTTGTGTTTTTCATTTCGTTGAGTGAAACTCTCAGTTCCATGAGTTCTGCTAAATTCAAGGGATGAATCTCTTTGTAAATTTCCTCCTTCATATCCTGAATTTTTTTCTCTTTTCTTTATGTTGTCTGAGTCTTCTCATATCTCATTGATATTCCTTAAGATTGTTGCTCAGAATTCCTTTTCAGTCATTTCTAGGGTTTCCTACTCTACAGAATCTGGTATTTGAGAATTACTGTATTCTTTTGTGGTATCATATTTTCTTGGGTGTTCATATTTCTAGTATCTCTGTGTTGATGTCTGATCATCTGTAGAGCAGTTGCTTCTTCTGTTACTGTGGAGTAGGTTTGGGAAGAGAGATGTCCTCTTCTTTTTCCAGTCTTTACTGGTGATTGTCCTTGTTTCAATGCAGTCAAGTGTCTGGCAGGCTGCCTCCATGATGACTGTGGCATTATGGCATAGAAGCTACCTTTGAGGCAGCTGTGGCAGTGGTGGTAGTTGTGGAGAGCCACTGAATGGAAATGTTTTTAGCATGCTCCTTTGCCTGCTTCTGGGCAGAGGTAGCCACACCCCTCAGTTCCTTGCCTAGGTTCCTGGGTGTGCTCTCTTGCCAGCTTCCAGGCAGAGGGGACTGTGGCCCTCGGGTGCTTTATTTTAAATTTTCAAACATCAACCATGTCAACAGCTTTTTAAATTTGTCTTAAAGAATGAGTTTTTGTTAATTTGATAAAATTTTCTGGGTCCTATCTTTGTTAGACCAAGTAGAAGAGGAGTATAGGAAACATAATTTGACTACTGAAAGTAAACAAATTCTCTCTATATAAATGTTTATATATAATTATATATTAATTTATTAAATTATATATAATTTAATATATATTAAAATTATACAAATTATATACAAATTATACAAATTTGCATATAAAAATATTTGTATTATATACAAAATATACAAATTATATACAGAATATACAAATTATATATATATGTTTTGATATATAATTATATATATAATTTGTTTACTTTTAGTAGTCATATATATTTTATACATGAGTCCTTCAAAAATTTTATGGAAAGATTTGTATTCTCTTTCAATTCTATTTTTCCATGAACTTATTGAAGTATATATACACACATACACAGACACACATATATATATATATTTATGTGTGTATATATATATATATGTAATATATTTAGAATCGCCAACTCTACCTCCTCTTTAATATTTTTTATTATAAAATGTAATGTAAGGAGCAAGTAGTCAATTATCACAGTCCTAAAAATGAAAGGGTTATTGTATGGACTTCTAATCTACCATAGGTTGTTCGTTTGTTTTATGTTTTTTGTTTATTTCATTTCTCCTGTAACATCAGAAGTTTCCTAGGACCAAACTGTGATAATCATGCAGACCTTTCTGGGCAGAAATACAAGCAAACAAAGGGCAGTGCAAACTGTAAATGATCCAGATACTTTGATCTCTAATTATTTGATATAAGTATGCAAGATGTATATGCATATGTTCACAGGCTATTCTTTATAACAGGTGTTCTCAGGATACTAGCACAGAAAATCTTGCTGACTTATACTCCGAATATTTTAATGTATGGAAAACTCTAACATAAATGTCACAGGGAAATAATTCAGTTTATAGCACCACTGTAGATCAGTTATGAATGAATGACACGTACTCAGCTGTGCTGTATGTGGTTGTGCAGTTTGGGTTCTGCTGAAATGCCTCATGTCATGGATTCTGGTCTTCTACTGTACCTCTGCTGGTGAATAACTATTTTAATCTACGTGAAGGCAGCATCTTAGCTACAGCTGTAACTGAAATTATATAAATGTGAGGGCCAAAACATGTTAGCACTGACTTAAAGATTTCCTTTGAAAATTCACCAAAAATCAGCATTTTGGATGGTTGCTTTAATTTTCTATATCACACAAATAGATCCTTGGTTATTTAAGGATATTGGTGGTTGAAAAACAAATAGCAGTAAGGTACAATTTCAAGAAACCTGTAGCTAACACAAGATCACAATAGCAATTGCACATGCACACACACACACTTTTTCCCCCAATGAACAAGTAATTTGTTTGAAAAATGTATTTTATTTCAACTGCTAGAGAAAATTCCAATTATTCTAATTTTACATTTATACCACATCTCTCATTCAGACATGTGATTGATTTAGTATTTTACATTTCAGTAGTGCAGCACCCTAAACTTTAAGGTAGATTTAATATTTTGTTTTTTAGGATATCACAGTTTTCTTAATCATAATGCGTATTCTTTGTAGAGATTTTTCTTATGCTTTATTTAATTAGACACCACTGTTGTATAGTTGGGAAATTATAGAATAATTTTTATTCAATAATTTTGTTCTCTTAAGTAAGACATGCTATTAAGCTGAATGTTTTTTACACCCATGAAGCCAGAATAGACGAATTGGGAAATATACCACTCTTCTCCTCCAATTAAAAAAATGAGATAAATTATCATTAGCTGACAAAATTCCACCTGAACCTTTTGTTGCCTATATTTTGAAAAGTTAAAATGATAGGGGAAAAAAATTCATAACAGAATTTTAATTGTCAAAAGTAATAAGGAATATATAACATTTCATTACCTAATTAAATATATCAAAGGATGATTTGCATTCATACAGTATTCCTTGTGTTTACATTATAAAATTTAATTTAAAATAGTAGAATAATTATTATCCTAAGTTATTTTGCATTTACATAACCTAAATAAAATGAATTTATTTTCTATTCCAAAACTAATTAATAGTAGGTGCAAACTTGAAGGATTCTAAGATTATTTCATTTTGATAACCTTTCATATTTTTGTGAAATGCGAAAGAGGACTATTTGGATTGCAGACCATATTTACTACTATGTTTACTATGTGTTTATGAGAGAGCTGGTCTTTGAATATCCCATGAAATGCTGAATAGTTTGCCTAGAAAGTCAGTTCTGAGGACAGTGACATAATGAGGTAACAGGTAATAATTAAGCCCTTCATTACAGCCATTCACCCAACCCTTAAGTTCGTTTTGGAGGGAGTTCTGTGATTGAGTGGATAAACTTACAGTGTGAAGACATTGTGGTTAAGCTTAATTTTTTTCAAAGCAAATATGATCTGGAAGTCACTACTGTATTGTCCAGAGAAATTCTTTATTTTTCGTTTCATATAATGGGGACTTTATAGTTTGCTATTGATTTTGGCAAACTGTTAAATTCTGTATCTAAGCAGGCTAAGCATTTATTGCATGTATATAAGTACATTTTAAGACATTTGTATTACTTAGAATAGGTTAAACTGCTCTAACATACTGAGCCCAAAATGTATAATGACTCAACACATTGGAGTTCATATCATGCTGATATAGCAGTCTCATTTAGGCTCTTACATCTTTCATTTTGTTGGTTTATGATTTCCTAATACATGCATTCTGAATCTGCCCATATCATCCAAGATGAAGAAAATTGTTGGGTTTTTTTTTTAGGGGTGAGAGTGAACAATTTTATATGTTACAGTAGTTTATGTTTCTCCAAAGGGTATAGTATGTAAATAGATATACAGTGTATCCCTGGTATTAAGATTTCATGGGGAGTGAGGATTGGGAAAGATGTTGAAAAAAGTTCCTTGGGGATGGTAATAATGGAAGCATGTGGGTGTTAAGAAACACTACCCTAGTGCCTTGTTCTTGTCTTTTGTTTCCATCTGGCAGAAGATGATACAGAGCAGGGGAATGCATCCTGAGAAGGGCTTTATGACCAAGAGTGGAAATAGCAGAAAACACTCCAACTCACATCCATTGGCCAAAACTCAATCACATGACTATAGCTAGCTGCAAGGGAGTCTGAGAAATATGATCTAGCAGTGTGTACAGGAACAAAGAAAAGACATATTCTGGTTGCTATCAAGTGGTCTTTAAATTTCAATTCATAAGTGTGTGCCAATCACAAAATGGGTGTTGAGTGAATGTTTCCTGAACTGTTTGTTGAACTGATTGAATCTTTATGTCACCTCCTTCTCCCTTAACTCGTATCTATAGATCCTTCCAATTATGGAGAATTTGAGTCATTCATTTTTATGGAATAATTCCTTATTAAATGTTGACACTAGTATTTCTGTGAGTTGAGTCTAGACTTTTTGTGTCTCTTCTTTTTGTAATACATTATTTGGACATTTAAATATAAATTTATTTATCTTAATCTATAAAGTGATGTTTATTACTAATCATCTCTAAACATTTTGAAAAGTTTTTTTTAATACTCTTTAAACTATTATTTTGAATGGAAAAGTAGTACTTTTCTTTACAATAACCAAATAGGCAAATGACAAAATTTTTAGATCACATTAGTTTTGGATTACTTATGTTAGAGAAAATTATAAAGACATTTTGGACTACCAAAAAGGCAAAGCTTGTGCATATAATTATTCCTAGTGTGTTCCTTGGGTTTGGATTTAATTCTCCTTTATTCTATTTTATGCAACTCAATTTTCTGGAAAAAACTCCTGGAGACTAATTCTTTTATCCACTTCAAAAAATATTTAGTTTGGAATTAGATTTGAGGTAATAGGATCTGAAGAGGATAAAACAAAATAAAACACTGCTTATGAGAGGCAAGAGACTTTGGTTCTAGACCTGTCCTCACAATGAATCATACAGATCATTAAACCCCTCTGTGCCTTAATTTCCTCATAAGTAAATGGAGAGGCTTCCTTAGGTAAACTTTAAAATTCCTTCCACTTTATTGACAGAACTGATATAGAAATCCTCTTCTTTTTCTAAATCTCCTTTCTGCTCTTGAATAACACAAATAAATTTCAATGTCCAGCAGGCATCTTGAAAATAGACACTTAGTCTTATCTGTTGAATTGTGTATTTGTTTCAGTATTTTCAACTGAAAATACAGTGCTCATTCATTTTTAAAATATGTATTTCTGCCAGTATAAGTTGAGTGATTTGTTTCCTCAGTTCCACATTAAGCACTTTGATAGTGTTATTTTATTTACTCATAAAATTTTTATGAAGAGATTATTCTTTTACCATTTCCATTTCGCAAGGGAGAAAACTGAGGTGGAAAGAGGACACAAAGCTTGTCAGTGGAGAGCCAGGTTTGGAACCTGGGCTGGCTAACTCCAAAGGCCACTCCACCCATGAATCTGAATTGTTTCTTTATAATCTTACAATAAGCATTTAACAAAGGAAACTCTCATGTTTTTTCTTGCTGCTTTGTTTACAATTTGAAATTGAATTTTTTAAAGATTATTTTTATCTATTAATTATTTCTATCTCACATTTTTGGATGAAAAAATTCATAATTTTAAATGTAATAATGCATAATTTTAATTTTTCTCCATTTAATGTTTCAAGATATCTTCATATAATTTTAACTGATAGCATTAAACTTTCTTGGGTGGCCACTGGGGCAGTCATTCATGAATTTGAAGAAGCCTGGGCAAAATATTTAATAAGTATGTATATTGTTGTTAACTGTGGAACTCCAGTTTCCTTAGTTTAGTCAAGAATGTTCTGTGATAAAATAGTGGAATTGAGTATCAGTTTGAAAATTTATTGCTATATTATACAGTGCCAGACATTATTACAGTTATATCAGTTCCAAATTGTAGCATGAATGTGCTGTGATTCTTACAATATGGTAATATAAATGAAATTAGGAGAGAGAGTGAGAAGGTTCTCTCTCTTTTTCAGGCCATTCTCTCCATGTGACACCCTGTCACTGGAGAGAGATGGTTTGTGGGGATGCTCAGTGTTTTCAACTTCCAAGAAAACAGATTTAAGTTTGACCAAGGTATTTAACTGATGGCAAACCTCATCCTAGGTCTGTCGTAGGAAGAAATAATTTTTATACATGTGGAAAAATACATAAAATATTCAGTAATTAGAAATCAGATAACAATTACTAGGAAAGCAACATTGGCTTTTCTTTGATATTTTTTTCAGCAAATACTGTATCAAAACACATTTTATAATATTGTGATCTTTATGTAAAACTTTAAATGTCTCTCAGATTTTTGTTCATTCATTCAACAAAATGTTTTAAGACCTAGGGACGCTTCAGTAAAACCAAAGACAAAAAAAGACAAAAAATAGACAAACATCCCTCCCTTTAGGGAGGACATGGTATACTGAGAAGACATAATAAGAAAATATTTGACTAAATTTTATATTCAGGTAGGTAGTGGTAAGTACTATGGAGAAATATAAAGCAGGGAGGGAAGCTAGGTTGCCTGGGGTGATGTGCCCATGCCTGGGCGGGCAACTAAATAAGATGATCAGAAAAGAGCTAATTGATAAGGTGACATTTAAACCAATACTTAGGAGAAGGGAAGAAATGAGCTAGCCGTGGTTATAACTAGGGGAAGATTTTGCCAATCAGAGAGAGAAAGAGAAAGTGTTTCCAGTGTGTTGGAAGTCACTGCAGTTAAATGGTTAGAACAAGAAAAAGAGTGGCAGAAGATGGGGTTAGAGACAAAATAGGACAGCTGTGATTTTCCTGGTGACAATTGGTAGTGGCTTGGATGAGGGTATTTGCAGTGAAGACAGTATAAAGTAATTAGATTCTGAATGCATTTTGAAGATAAAGTTGACAAGATGTGCTGATGGATTGGAATTGTGGTGGGAGAGAAAACCAGGAGTCAAGAATGACTCCAACTAGTAAGAGGAAGGGTGGAACTGACATTAACTGAGATGCAGAAGACTGTGTATCCACCATGTTTTAGAGGGAGGATTGGAGTTTTGTTGGTTTGGCTTAGTTTTTAAATTTTGTTTCCTTCTTAGGTTTGAGATACCTATCATACCCCCAGGTGGAGATCTCAACTAGGCTGTGGATATCTGAATTCTGGGGGGATAATTGAGATTGGATAATGTTGATGGGGGGATCTTCATCTTAGAGGGGTGGTGAAAGCCATGAGACTGGAAGAAATACCCAAATGAAATACTCAGTGCCAGAAAAGCAATAAGATCAGAAGACTGTGGCTTGAAGTACTCAAGGTTCAGAAGTCAGGGAGAGGAGTCAGAACCATCAAGGAGACTGAGAAGGAGTGGCCAGTGTAGTAAAGACGTGCCAATGTGCGGCCCAGGAAGCCAAATGAGGAAAGGGAGGGGAGGAAGGGGAAGAGGAACAGTGACAGTTTCACCTGGTGCTGACCACACAAATGAGGACAGAGCCGACCACTGTCCCCACTCTCCATCTCCTCCTCATGCCGCCTCTTTCAAATACACCACATATCATTCCTTATTCTTGTTTTTGTTTTTGTTTTTTTTTTTGGTGAAATACTGCGTTTTCTGTAAAAATTTGATCGAAAATAAATCCAAATTTGATCTTTACCTATTAACAAAAGCAAACTGTGCAAGAATCATGCTTGATATTTAGCTGTAGATAAAGGGATTCACCTCTCCAATAATTTTGTTCACCTCTCCAATAATTTTGTATTTCTCATTCATCTTCCAGTAAAGGCTGGATATCTTCAGCCATTCTATTGTCACAATGCCTCCACCTCTTAATCTAAAAACATCCATCTTCCATTATTTTTTAACAATGCAGAACTACAGAATCATTAAATTGTTAGAGGAGTCTGTTTCCTACTTTTCAAAATATACAGCAGTTTCATTTTCTTTGCATTACCTTTACAACTGAGTTTAGTATTAGATCCAAAGGATTCTATAATGTTGTGTATGATAGACTTACTGTTAGCATGGTTTATAAAGACTCCAAATTAACACACTTTCTAATGATCCTGTATGACTGGATCAATTAATTTAAGGCAAAAACCTGTATCTCAATGCCTGAAAATAAATTAATTTTGTTCTTCAGACTGTTCAGAAACTTGTTGCAGTAACTTTTATAGAAATACACACACACTCACTCACTCACTCACTCACTCACTCACATACAGAGTGAATTTTCATTATTCATAGTAGTTGCGTTACATAAAGTCACCAGAAAGCTGCATTAGTGAATACCGAACAACTGCTTTTAGGGGAAATACAAGTTTGGGTTTCTGTTTAAAAACACCTTATTTAATTTTTATTTATTTATTTTTTTTTCTGGTTTTCTGAGAATGTTTTTATTTTTATTATTATTTTTTTTATTTTTATTTTTTTTTAATATTATTTTGTCGATATACATTGTAGCTGATTATTGCTCCCCATCACCAAAACCTCCCTCCCTTCTCCCTCCCCCCCTCCCCCCCAACAATGTCCCCCCTGTCTGCTTGTTGTATCAACTTCAAATAATTGTGGTTGTTATATCTTCTTCCCCCCCCCCCCCCGGTTTGTGTGTGTGTGTGTGTATGTGTGTGTGTGAATTTATATATTAATTTTTAGCTCCCTCCAATAAGTGAGAACATGTGGTATTTCTCTTTCTGTGCCTGACTTGTTTCACTTAATATAATTCTCTCAAGGTCCATCCATGTTGTTGCAAATGGCAGTATTTCATTCGTTTTTATAGCTGAGTAGTATTCCATTGTGTAGATGTACCACATTTTCCGTATCCACTCATCTGATGATGGGCATTTGGGCTGGTTCCAACTCTTGGCTATTGTAAAGAGTGCTGCGATGAACATTGGGGAACAGGTATACCTTCGACTTGATGATTTCCATTCCTCTGGGTATATTCCCAACAGTGGGATGGCTGGGTCGTATGGTAGATCTATTTGCAATTGTTTAAGGAACCTCCATACCATTTTCCATAGAGGCTGCACCATTTTGTAGTCCCACCAACAATGTATGAGAGTTCCTTTTTCTCCGCAGCCTCGCCAGCATTTATCATTCATAGTCTTTTGGATTTTAGCCATCCTAACTGGGGTTAGATGGTATCTCAATGTGGTTTTGATTTGCATTTCCCGGATGCTGAGTGATGTTGAGCATTTTTTCATATGTCTGTTGGCCATTTGGATATCTTCCTTAGAGAAATGCCTACTTAGCTCTTTTGCCCATTTTTTAATTGGGTTGCTTGTTTTCTTCTTGTAAAGTTGTTTGAGTTCCTTATATATTCTGGATATTAATCCTTTGTCAGATGTATATTTTGCAAATATTTTCTCCCACTCTGTTGGTTGTCTTTTAACTCTTTTGTTTCTTTTGCTGTGCAGAAGCTTTTTAGTTTGATATAATCCCATTTGTTTATTTTTCCTTTGGTTGCCCGTGCTTTTGGGGTCGTATTCATGAAGTCTGTGCCCAGTCCTATTTCCTGAAGTGTTTCCCCTATGTTTTCTTTAAGAAGTTTTATTGTCTCAGGGTGTATATTTAAATCCTTAATCCATTTTGAGTTGATTTTAGTATACGGTGAGAGGTATGGATCTAGTTTCATTCTCCTGCATATGGATATCCAGTTATCCCAGCACCACTTGCTGAAGAGGCAGTCCCTTCCCCAGTGAATAGGCTTGGTGCCTTTGTCGAAGATCAGATGGCAGTAAGTGTGTGGGTTGATTTCTGGATTCTCTATTCTATTCCATTGGTCAGTGTGTCTGTTTTTATGCCAGTACCATACTGTTTTGGTTATTATAGCTTTGTAGTATAGCTTAAAGTCAGGTAGTGTTATGCCTCCAGCTTTATTTTTTTTGCTCAGCATTGCTTTGGCTATTCGTGGTCTTTTATTGTTCCATATAAATGTCTGAATAGTTTTTTCCATTTCTGAGAAAAATGTCTTTGGAATTTTGATGGGGATTGCATTGAATTTGTATATCACTTTGGGTAGTATGGACATTTTCACTATGTTGATTCTTCCAATCCAAGAGCATGGAATATCTTTCCATCTTCTTGTATCCTCTCTAATTTCTCTCAGCAGTGGTTTGTAGTTCTCATTATAGAGATTTTTCACCTCCTTGGTTAACTCAATTCCTAAGTATTTTATTTTTTTGGTGGCTATTGTAAATGGGCAGGCTTTCTTGATTTCTCCTTCTGCATGTTCACTATTGGAGAAAAGAAATGCTACTGATTTTTGTGTGTTGATTTTGTATCCTGCTACTGTGCTGAAATCATTTATCAATTCCAACAGTTTTTTTGCAGAGGTTTTAGGCTGTTCGATATATAGGATCATGTCATCTGCAAACAGGGACAGTTTGACTTCATCTTTTCCAATCTGGATGCCCTTTATTTCCTTCTCTTCTCTGATTGCTCTGGCTAGTACTTCCAACACTATGTTGAATAGGAGTGGTGAGAGTGGGCATCCTTGTCTAGTGCCTGTTCTTAAAGGAAAAGCTTTCAGCTTTTCCCCATTCAGGATGATACTGGCAGTGGGTTTGGCATATGTGGCTTTAATTATGTTGAGATACTTTCCCTCTATACCTAACTTATATATAGATCTAAACAAGACTCTAGACCAATTGGAATTGGCAGATATCTACAGAACATTCCACCCAACAACCTCAGAATATTCATTCTTCTCATCAGCACATGGATCATTCTCCAGGATAGATCACATATTAGGTCACAAATCAAGTCTCAATAAATTCAAAAAAATTGGAATTATCCCATGTATCTTCTCAGACCACAATGGATTAAAACTAGAAATTAATAACAAATGAAACTCTGGAAACTATACAAACACATGGAAATTAAACAGCATTCTACTTAATGACATATGGGTCCAAGAAGAAATCAAGCAGGAAATCAAAAAGTTTATTGAAACTAATGAAAACAATGATACATCATACCAAAACCTGTGGGATACTGCAAAAGCAGTATTGAGGGGAAAATTTATTGCATTAAATGCTCACTTCAGAAGAATGGAAAGATGGCAAGTAAACAACCTAACACTTCACCTTAAAGAACTAGAAAAACAAGAACAATCCAATCCTAAAGTTAGCAGACGGAAAGAAATCATTAAGATCAGAGCAGAACTGAATGAAATTGAAAACCAAAAAACAATTCAAAAGATCAACGAATCAAAAAGTTGGTTTTTTGAAAAGATAAATAAAATTGACAAACCATTAGCATGGCTAACAAAAAAAAGAAGAGAGAAGACTCAAATAACAAAAATTAGAAATGAAAAAGGCGATATTACAACTGATTCATCTGAAATACAAGGAATCATTCGAGACTACTATAAACAACTATACGCCAACAAATTTGAAAATCTGGAGGAAATGGATAAATTTCTGGACACACACAAGCTCCCAAAACTGAACCGTGAAGACGTAGAAAATTTGAACAGACCAATAACAATAAAGGAGATTGAAACTGTTATCAGAAGGCTCCCAACAAAGAAAAGCCCAGGACCAGATGGATTCACAGCAGAATTTTACCAAACATTCAAAGAGGAATTGACACTGATTCTTTACAAACTATTCCAAAAGATTGAAACGGACGCAAATCTCGCAAACTCATTCTATGAAGCAAACATCATCCTGATGCCAAAACCAGGTAAAGATATAACCAAAAAAGAAAACTACAGGCCGATATCCTTGATGAATATAGATGCAAAAATCCTCACTAAAATACTAGCAAACAGAATACAGCAACACATACGAAAAATTATTCATCACGATCAAGTGGGATTCATCCCAGGGATGCAAGGTTGGTTCAACATACGCAAATCAATAAATGTGATACACCATATTAATAAACTCAAACACAAGGACCATATGATCATCTCTATAGATGCTGAAAAAGCATTTGATAAAGTTCAGCACTCATTCATGACAAAGACCCTCTATAAGTTATTTAATTTTTATTGTTGATTCTTTAACATTGACCTCATGGGCAACAGCTCTGTAATTCCTGAGGAATAAGGTTAATCTAACACATGTGTTTTCTACCTGTTGCACCCTCACAGCTTTCTTGCACTTAGCAACACTAGAGAGCACTACAGTACCATGCTTGGGGACCATTTTAAACACAAATCACCAACCAAAAGCATAAAACTGTCAAATATGTGGCACTAAATAGACCTCAAAAATAACACTTGTTCACAATATGAGAGCTACAATAAGAAGCTAGAATGTGACCCTATTTAACCTCAGCTGAGAACATGGCATCCATCTGGAGACTCACATTTTTTGCCACTTTGCACATGCTGAAAAACAACCACAAAAGTTTCCTGAGTTTTAGAGTTACAAATACATTTTTTTCTTTTGTTGCTTGTGCTTTTGAGGTTTTATTCACAAAGCTCCCCCTTCCCTGCTCCCCCTCTGGTAATCATTATTCTACTCTCTGCTTCTATGACAACAACTTTTTTTTTTAGATTCCACATATGAGTGAGATCATGCAACATTTGTCTTTTTGTGCCTGACTTACTTAATATGATGGTTTCCAGGTTTATCCTTGTTATTGCAAATGATAGGATATCTTTTTTTATAGCTGTGTTGTATCCCATTGTGTATATATACCACAGTTTTTTTATCCATTTATTGTAAGTAAATACAATGTTTGTCAGATTTCCAGGGTAAATATTAAACTTCCTAAGAGGATATTGACATATTATAAGTATATGAGTATTCGAGTATTTCATACCCTGGAGATTTTAAAATTCCTAAGAGGTGAGGCCAGGTTTTATACATTTTAGTACTTTTGACAGTACTTCATATAGCATTTATGCCTGGTAAGAGCTCAGCTGAAATCAGAATAAATTTATACATTTTTACGAATATAAGCTATTCATATCTAGACAATTAGGTAACTAAGATAGTTACATTGATTTTATATTGACTGTTCGATAATACAAATATCCTATTTTAAAATGACTTTCCCCACCTAGCTGGCATAGTGAGAATTTGCCATTTAATGGGTAATTCATTTTAGTATCTATTAGTGTGAAAATCAATATCATTTTATATTTAAAATAATTATAGGTACACCCCTATAAAAATGATATGATATCATTTTATATTTAAAGTAATTATATGTACACTGTTACCAGTGATTTCCCCAAACTACTCCTGTTCAATTTTCTTAATTTTTTTGTATACATTCCACATCTTTGCAGTTTTGAAGCTATGGCCACCAGTAGTTATTTCAAAACTGGTGCGTATATGATATATATAATATGTAATATGTAACAAACTAATAAAAGCTTACTTAATATGTTAGTGAATTAATAAAAATAGCAATTAAAAATTATATATACTCATTCTTTTCCACTGAAAGTACTTTTGTTTATAGATTAAATTTTGTATTTTTACAGAAAATCTTATGAGATAAATAACTATATTCTATTTCCAGTTTAAAAACAATGGTATCATTTAGTTTTTTACAATCAAACCTTCATGATACTGTGATATGTAGAAAATAAGAAAAAGAGATAACCTATTAATGATATTTTTGCATTCACACCTCACATTTTTATCAAATGACTTGAGTCAGCTAATTAGAGATGCACTTTAACCCATGTAATCACTCCAGTAAGCAATTGATACTCTTGAGATCATAGTTTTGGGATGGCGAATAAATGTTTCTGCCTACAAAAAATGTTCTTCCTTTGTTTATTTTGATATCAAGGTCTTTATTTCTGTTGATTAGATTCTTTTCAAAGGGAAATATTGCATATTATTAGATTTCCCTCTAAACATATCAAATGCAATTTACATTTGTACCACTATTTCAGAGGTACTTTTTACATATAGCTTTTCACAAATTTAGGGAAAACATACTTCTGTTCTCCTAAAAACCATTCTTGATGAAAAAATCTTTTTAATCCTAATATATTTAAAGTCAAGTTTTATCTATAACCAAGGTCATGCCATCTTTACGTATAGTTTCCATTTGATGGCTGAAATAAAGGGTATTCTTAGTTTTCAGTAGAAAGAATAGCTGTTGTTACTAGAGAAGTCACATATCACAATCTAGAAGGTACTGCTAGATTACATTCAGTTATAGAAGGTTGGAAGAAATAATGTCACAAATAATTTTTAAATTTAATTTTGCTTTTGCATTTAAGTAAAATGTCTCCTCATTCTGTTTAATTTTTATATTTCCTCTTCAACAGATTAAAATTCTAATGAAATTACCTCCAATGCACTCAACATGTAGGCTTTTATAACCCTATAATTAAGTAGCACTGTTAGATAATTCACTGCAATAAGGCACATAAACCTATGAGTAATACTGAATCATCTGAACATATAGGCTTGCCAATTCTGTGTGTGTTTTTTCCACTGCCACAAAATATAACTGTTTATTTAATGACCATATTAACAACATTATTTCTAACATAATCTAATATAATATTTTCATTTTTTCAGGTCAAAAATTTAAATACTATTTTTTCAGTGTTCCTCATTTTATATATTATGGACTTCCTGGAGACTAGAAAAATAAGAAATATTACATGACAGTAATGTAATTTAGAAATATTTGAAAATATTAGTGAAATAATCTACAAGGAGGCATAATTCTATTAGCCTAACCGTATTTAATCATTACTTATTAAATATTTGCTTGGCATATGAAATAGTTTCCAGACATTAAGCAATTATTTTTATAAATATCTTTCTCTTGGAAATGTGTATTTATAAAAGTGTTTTGATTTTTAAATTTATTGTAAGTAAAGCAGAAAATACACTTTTTTAAAAAATTTCTTTTTTGGGGGGGTAGGAGGGATCAGCCAAAAGTATCCCACAGATAACCACATCATTATGCACAGGCTGTTTCTTTACATTAATGAATCACACTGCATGTAAGGAAAATCATCTTATGAAAGCCAGCATTATTTTATGGTCCATTACATGAAATGCTTACTAACTCTTTGATTATACGTAAATTTTCTCCAACAATTTTTCGAAAAAGAAGCTTGTAATATACACGTTAATGAATTCTCATTAGGAGTGATCACATTTCTTATTACATAAGAATCTTTGTTTTAAAAACCTGAAAGAAGAGCTTAGCTGTTATTTCATTTAGGCATCTGAAAACTAGCTTTTTAAAGCTACTATTTAAAGCAGAGTATGCACTGGTCTTTATAATGACTGTGTGTGTGTGTGTGTGTGTGTCATATGTCATATATAGCACATTTGACTATATATATGTCATATATATAGCATATTTACTTTTTTAAAAGCTAGAGGGCTAGAATTACTGTACAGAAGTCAATTTTATTACATTTATTATAAATCAAATAATTCCTTTGGCATGTTGTATTCAATGAAGTATCTTTATCAGATAATAGAAAGTTCAAGTTATTGAATTCAACATAAGTAAACTAACATCAGAGTTCAGTGTAATTCCCCAGCACGAGGCTTATTTCAAGGAATTAGTGATTGATTAATATTATACCACTGCTTAAGAAAGTCAATTGTCCTGACCAGGGAGCATTATCATACTACATAAAACCAGATAGATTCTGAAACTTAGGTACAGTGAGGAACTATCTGCTATCATTTTCTGCATCAAAAATTGCATTTGGCACAATGTTTTACTCTTAGCATATATGGTATTTATTTACAATATAGCTAATAGAAATAAATTTTATATATATAATGAGAGTATGAGAAAAATAACTTTTAAACTGTATCTGTTAGACATAATGTAGTTCCCCCCTGTGTTATTTTTTCCTTACATTGATTCACAAAATAGCAAAACTCCTTGTTGACTACAGTGCTTGAAAGTAAGTGGAGGCCAATTTATTATTAAGAAGTTATAGTTTTAAGATAGTTTTAACTTAGGTAAAAGCTCAACATTGGCATTCATACTTGTTGACAACTCAGTAGAAAGCACAAATATTTCTGAGAAATCATGGCTCAGATGCAGAAAACATCAAAATGCAATGTAGTGTTGTCATAAGGTAACTTGAAAATACAGAAGAACTGTTCCATTTTCTTAGAATCCAGTATAACACACTTAACAGTATTTTATACTCAATAGAGTGATTCATGGAAGGGAAAAAAATCATATTATTTTGTTTCATTTTAAATCTATAGGACATCAAATAGTTTATATGTTTTCATTCCTCCCAGTGGTCTGTGAGCTACTTAAGGCAAAGATAATGTTTTGTTAATTGTTCTGCTTTTTGCCAAAGAAGACCCCTAAACTTGACAGTTCATACAAAAAAAAGCTCATTTACTGCTTGTGAAAATAATAAATTATAGTCATAGTGGAATGAACCAAATAGGCACAAAATGGTTTTGTAGGCGTAAAATTTAAATATCAGAAAGTAATTTCAATTCCTGTTGAAGATGTCTTGATTTTATAGAGACAGATTTTTGGTACAAATACTAAAAAACTCACTAGTATTTCAACTTTTAAGATTCCATATACTTCTTAATGAATTCAGAACTTTTCTGATCGTATTAAAATAAATATTACTAATGACTTTTAATTGAGTGTCCTAACTGTTGTATTGCCTGGCATTTATTATCCATATCTTGGTAAAAACAAAGAATTTTGTTGTCCCTTCTCAATCATTATTGAATGTCTATTATGGCACTTTTTTAGGTTCTAAACTATTTCCACACTGTCAGAGCACATTTTCATGTTTACCTTATAGCTATTGTAAATAAATATTTTTGGAAAATGTTTCCTTTGTTAGCATCATGGTGTAGATCCATTCAAAAACCTGAACAAAGGGGACAAATATTTTTGAGTTATGACAGCTATCATTCATCCAATAGTTTACTGCGTACCAACCACTGAATTAGTATGCTATACAGATTCACTCAACTGTTATTAATAATATCTCAGCACATTGAGGCTTTTAAAACAAATTACCATAGACTTGGCGGCATACCTCACAGTTCTGGAGGTTGGGAAGCCCGAGATAAAGGAGCCAGCAAGGGCCAGCCCATGTCTCACTTGGGAGAGCGTGGTGCTGACAACACCAAGTCAAGGCTTAAGATCCCTTTACCTGTCATCTTTTAAAAAATAAATAAATAAGTAAAAAAAATAAAGGATCCAGCAGATCTGGTGTCTGGTGAGAACCTTCTTTCTGGTTTGCAGATGGCCACCTTCCCGCTGTACCTTCATATGTCAGAAGGGGCAAGGCAGCTTTCTGAATCCTCTTTTATAAGGGACTAATTCAGTTAATGAAAGCTCAGCCCTCATGAACTAATCACCTCACAAAGGTCCCACCTCCTAATACCATCACAGTGGTAATTAGGTTTCAACATATGAATGGTTGGGGGGCACAAACAGTCAGATCATATCGAATAATAATAATAATAGCCATGAGATCAGTATTAGCACGTTACTAGAGTACTAGTAAGGTTAGAAATATTGCCAGTAATTGCAAAGCTAGAGAGTTCCAAACGCAAGTTATTACCTATGTCTGAATCCAAAGTCCATCATGATGATGCCCTGAAATACAACAGAATTTTTCACCTTTCTCCCTCCATTCTCTTTATAAATGTCATCACTAGTGGCCTCTGGTGGTCCCAGTTTTACCAAATGTCTCTGATATCACTGGAGATGCTTGCTTGCCTCCAGAAAGCCTTGGTTTTGCAAATAGTGAGACACATGTTACACACAGTAGTGTGTTCTCTCTGAACTTGCATCCTCATCCAGCTACCCTCCCCCCCACCATAGGCACATTTATTTGTTTGTTTATATGATTTGGATAGATAGTCTAAAATGGTGGCAGATGGACAGGAAGAACACCCAAAATGGCTGTGGAAAGTTTCACATTTTCCGAGAACCACAAAAGACCCTCCCCCCTTCTCCCTCACAGCCACATCACCTTCATGCACGTGATTTTCCCCACCTATAGGAAAGTCCCAGCTCATCTTAAACTCTCTCTTGGTCCTCTCGTCCAATGACAATGAGACAGCTCAACCTATTAGGATATATAAGACACTCCCTAGTTCTGCATGCTGCTGCTCCCGCTTTGAGAGGGCAGCCCACCTGCTCGCCCCTGAAACCCTCCAATATACATTCTGGCTGAGTATCTGTCTCTTGGTGTAATTCTTTGTGACTCCGGGCCATCCCTTTCATAGAGGATGAATGATAATTATTTCTTTCTTTTACGTACCATGGGGAAAATATGATAAAATTTTTTTTTTTTTAACAAAAAAGTCAGCTACTGAGTTCAATAGTAGCAGTGAGTACTCTACATTATAAACTCTTATTTAGTTTAAAATAAATCTGTCAACTTAACTAAATGCATATTAAGAAATTAATATTGTCAAGGTCATATAAGATGTGTGATTTGCTTACCATCAGCAAATCAAAAATTTTTAAAAAATCTGCATTTCTCCTGTCTGTAATATATAAAATGGTTCCTTATTGACAATTTTAATTTCAAAATCAACAAACACTCATGTAAAAATTAGCTACCTAGTTTATTTGACCTGACTTTGTTTTACTGGTTAGCAGAATATTTTATAGTTTGTTGATTTCAAGCAGATAATGGATTGAAACAGTTTTTAATAGTGCTGGTTACTGAAGCATGCTGTTACAATGTAACCTCAAGGTATTCGTCACAAATGTTGTGGAAAATCTCCTGCAGACAGAAGTAAAACAATTTGTCCTTGTTTTCTTATGAGAGCATATCTATAGGCTTTGTTCCTATGATAGGATCCTCTAAGAATTGTCTTCTCTAATTTAACATTATAATTGTGGTCTGTTATTGCTGATACTACTACATTTTCTAATCTACTTCGTAAGCATTCAGACAATTGACCTTGTATAGGACTGGCTTGGGGGAAGGCATTTTTTAAACAAAGACTTCCTGAAAGACTTACTTTATTTTCTAATTCTCTGACATTCATTGTGTATATTCACTTTCCTATTTTTTCCCCCAGTATATTTTATTGTATTTGTGGTTTAGTGGCTTAGTTGTTTTTAAGTATTTTTGCTGCTAAGCACATTGTACCTTTTCAGTATATTATTTTTGATATTCTACAGTTATAACAAAAGAATAATCAGAATATATTTAAGTGAAACTATAGGTCATTCATAGTTTTACCATCTAGACAAAACCACTGTTAATCTTGTTATATATGTTTTTATAATCATGATATATATATTTTTTTCTGTTTCTGCATCCAAATTCTCTTTCATATATATATGCACATACTCAAAAAGACCTGTAAAATTTAGCCTGTTTTTCACTTAGCATCACATATTCATATTATCAGCTATACACCTACATCATCACAATGTTGTACACACACACACACCCCACACACGTATATTATGCATGCTTGTTATATGCAAACACATGCCATATACATAGGATGCAAGTGTGTGAATACAGCAAACAACACATACTTTTGGTTAAATACATTTCACAGAATGGTTGAGAATGATGTATTACCAAATATTTTGTTCATTATTCAAGTACAGTGTAACATAAATTGATTCTGCATGTTTATGTTAATATCACTTAAATAATGTTCTGTCATCTTGATCTATGAATTAGAGACAACCATCGTACAGCTAAGTAAAGCACTTAAAGAGAAATTTCTGAATTTATCATGAATAATTAATCAAAACAAGACATTTCTGGTTATTTGAAGTATGGTACAATTACATTTTGGGTGTCATGGTAGTAAGATGTTCCCATCTGATGAATTGTTATTTAGACAAACCTAAGTTTTCTGAAGGTAAAATAGTTGTTAAATTGCATTTCAATATGGTTTCTTAAAAATAACTACTAAAATAGAGATTTCATTCCAGATTGGACTGCCTAATCATACTCCATTTACATGGAAATTGTATTATTCTGTAATTAGAATCATGCTTTAAGTAATTTTTTCTCTGTACATTTAATTAGTATGATAATAATCCTCAATGGACCATTATGAACCAGAAAAGGTCATACAAGATGCAATATTTTTATGGGAAATGGAGATTTTGATATATAATATGTGTTCCAGGAAAAAAAAGACAGTATTATATAACCATAGTATGAAAAATTCCTTCCCATTTTTTAAAACAATTTGAGATAACGAGTGTTCATGGGTGTGACATTTTTATGTGGAGTAAAGCATTTATATCTCCATGACTGTGGGAGAAACTGCTTTTGGATCTTCCTAGTGAAAGGAGGGCACCAGTGGCCCACAATTTCTAGATCAGCTGTCTCATTTAATTAGTTACCTGTTATTTTCACACATTTCCTGAGAAAGGTGATCAGGTCTTAGAATAACTGAAGTAAAGAGATTTAAAGTTATGGATTCTCAATGGAATTTGAAGCTCATATTTACAATATTTCCAGTACTTACATATAGGGCCCATAATGTAATGGCTGCACATGCCTTTGGTAGCTACCATTTCAACCCCTTTTCTTAAAAATAAAGCAATAGAAGGACACAGATGATTAGATCTCTTTAGTTTGTAATGGATCCAGAGTTAGCAGCTGGATCTCTAGTTTCCTTGCTCTATGCTCATTTAACAGTTACCTATTGTTCATTTAGAATCCAGGAAATTAAATGTGGTATATTTGCTGATGTGATTTCCTCAAGTAGTAATTTTCAGCCTTTTCTCTGCAAGTTTCCTCCCCATACTCTGAGAATATTTTATTTTTCTCATTCTGCAAGAAAGAGAGGATGAAATTTTAACCTTTTTTGCCAGCTATTTTCTATTTATTATAATCTTATTAGAAGGTATGGAAGTGTGACAAACAGTGATTTTTATAAAAATAAAAATCCAAATGTAATTCCTCTTCCTATTTTGGTGAAATGTTCCATCTCAGAGCTAATTATTTCTGGTATGATGTTTGGTGTTTCTATTTGATCTAGAATTTGCTTGTATATAAGTAGGAAATAAAAGAAAAAGATTAATTTTTTTTTCTTATGTAAGAGAGGCCAGAACATGAATGGCAATTTCTGTAGCTAGATCAAATTTTACAATAATCTAGATATTTCTATATTGTGCATGATAATTACTACTATAGATTAAAATGCTTTTGCCGTATATACACTCCACTTGCTGAAAGATTTGAATTTATTTTTGATTAATTAGCACCTCTGTGTGTGTGTGTGTGTGTGTGTGTGTGTATTTAAGCTAATTGGAAATTTATGGCTTCTGAAATGTTACATAATATAGAAGAAATTAGCACCTTTGTTTTCATGGTAACAATAATAAAAATAAATTAGAATTATGATTAAAACACATTGTTGAGGTACAGGGTAATTGCTTTCTATCTGTATTTTTCTTAAACCCAGAAGACTCTACTCTTTACTGTTTTAACTCATAACTTCCTTGAAGACCCCATTTAATTTGTACTTACTCTAGATGCCTTATTAATCAATGATATCACCTTTTTCTTTTGTTTGCTATCTAACACATGCTATCTTTATTATCGTTTTCATATAATCTTCAGTGTTTGGCCTTTTCCACGCTAGGTCAAATAATTGCAGAATATCTGGTGAAATTAACGAAACATGAGAGATGGAACCTCCATAAATTCATGATCACCAAATTACCAAGTTTCCTCAAATGGGTCCACACATTGTCTGAAAGACTGATGGATCTCTGGGCCACACTGTGTTGGCCCTCTCTGCAAATTTTTTTATTTCAAAGTGAAGTTACTCTTTTAGTACTGGGAATGTACATAAGAGTATATGTGGGAGAGAGCTAACATTTTCAAGTCATACGATAGAGACTGTGTAGGACTGGAATATGGTAGGAAAGGAATATAGAGAATTAGCTCACAGATTTTGAAGAGGAGGCAACTTTAGCTGTGCCTGGAGTAGGGGAAGGAGGGAGATAAAATTTAAATAAACACAGGGGATTGCAAGAAGTTTCAGAAAATAAATAACAACATGAGGAGAGAAGCAGGACTGAAAGTTCAGATAGGATGTTTGGGAATCAGTTGACAAGCAATTGCTCCTATCTGAGGATTCTGAGTTCATTTTGAGAAATGAAATTGGAGTAGTAAGTAGACCTCAGGTTTTCAAATATCATTCAATGAATACATAACTCGAAGGATACATATTTCACTTGTAAAGGGTAAAATATTTTAAAACAAGGGTGATTGTAACCCTTTTCATTCATCAATTTTATAAAAATTAAATACTTCTAAAACAAAATATATAATTTTTTTTCTTTCTATGCCATGAAACTGGCAGATATGTTTCTACTCAGGTAGAGCAACACTAGATACATGTACATAAATTTCTTTTCCTAAGCAACCAAATTTACTGAAATCCTGTTTTCAGGTCAGAGAAATATACTGACTCCCATTATTTGATTTCTTTTCTCTTCATAGACATATGTAACCTTTAAAAATATATTCTAAAGACTACTGATGAACTAAAATTTCACTCATGAGTACATTTCAATGTGTAAACTGAGATCTGTTAGGTTTCTCCTCTATTTAAAATGATTTTTTAAAAAATAAATGCATGGGTGTCCTATAAACATTGAGTTTTTCTGTGTTATACCTCTCTAGTATAGATGATTGGATTAAGAGGCAGACAACCTGATTTTCAGTTTTGCTCCTCCACTGACTAAAGATGTTATTTTTGGCAAATCGTGTAACTTTAAACACAGCAAATTTTATGCCCCTCTTTAAAATGGGGTTAATCACAACTAACATTGACTTTTCAACACTGTGACATAAATAAGTGAAAACATATTGGAAATTGTAAGTTGTTTTGCAAACATATTTTATAGTTTAATTTAGGTTTGACAGAGAGGTTGGATCCCTTTTCCCCAATAATTTTGAATGAAACATTGACAAGGATGAGCAGAAATGGATTATAGAGTAGCTATCTGCCTGGGACAAATGAACCAGGGAGGACGAATTGAGTTTCTCAGAATGAGTTGTTAAGGGACGGTGATCACCCCCGCTCCCTTACCCCAGTGCTTTAGTGTTTGTTCAAACTTAGGACAAGCCAGAATTTGGGGGCCTGGATGAAGAGAGAAGCTACGTACAAGCCACGCCAAATTTCAGTGGGCAATTGCAAGCACTTGGTCAGCTCCAAGGAGATGACATGTTATTATCACTATTTGGCAAAAGTTATAGAGCTTGATAATGTCAAGTGCCATTGAGGATGTTCGACAACAAAAGCTGTTATATATTGTTGGTCATTGTTGAGAAGCTAAATTGTTGCAACTGCTTTGGAAGAAATTTTGCATGATCTCTCTTTAATTTGCATTGCTCATGAATCAGTAGTTCCAGTAATAAACAACAAACTACAGTGACACTCTTAGTATGTGTAAGCTGAACAAACAGAAGTACTGTACTATGCTTCAAAAAGTACTTGAAATTGATAAACATAGAAACAAATGCCTATCAAAAATATGATGGATAAATAAATTATACTATAGACACACAAGTTGATATTTTAGAGGAATCAAAGTTAGTAAACTATAGTTGTGTACTATAACGGATGAATCTTGAAAACATTGAAAGATCTCAGAATATGAAATCCAGGATGACTATGTTTTTACAAATATGAAGAAAAAAAGCAATATATATTAGCAATATACAATATACACATGAGATAAATTTATGTTTAAAAACCTTAAGGATGTTCTGTTTTTTTATATTTTGAGGAAACTCCATACTGTTTGTCATAGTTGCTCCACCTTTTTGCCTTTCCACTGAACATGTGCAAGGTTCCAAATTCTCTGCATCCTTGCCAGAACTATTGTGTTCTGTTTTTTTTGATAATAGCAATTCTAACAGGTGTGAGGTGAGACCTTATTGTGATTTGGATGTGCATTTCTGTGATGATTAGTGATGTTGATTTTCTTTTCCTATACCTGTTGGCCATTTGTGTGTTTTCTTTGGAGAAATGTCTATTCAAGTCCTTTACCCATGTTTGAAATAAGGTTGCTAGTTTTTTTGCTATTGAATTGTAGGAGTGACTTCATTATTTTGAAAATTAACCCCTTATTAGATATAAGGTTTGCAAATATTTTCTTTGATACTGTAGGTTGCCTTTTCACTCTGATTTTTTCCTATGCTTGCAGATGCTTTTCAGTTTGATGTCTCTTTTGTCTCTTTCTACTTTTGTTGCCTTTGATTTTGGTGTCATATTAATGAAATCATTGCCAAGACCAATGTTATGAAGCTTTTCTCCTCTGTTTTCTTCTATGAGTTTTGCAGTTTCAAGTCTTACATTTAAGTCTTTAATACATTTTAAGTTAATTTTTGTGTATGGTGTAAAATAAGGGTCCTATTTTATTCTTCTGCATGTGGATATCCAGTTTTTCTAACACCATTTATTGAAGATATTATTCTTTCCTCATTGTGTTTTTTTTTTTTTTTGCCCGCCCTTGTCAAGGATCAGTTAACTGTATATGCATGGATTTATATCTATTTTATGGCTCTCTGTTCTGTTTCTTTGCTCTGTGAGGAGGGACCTTCAAAAAGTTCATGGAAATATTGGTATATCTTTTAATTCTATTTTTTCACAAACTTTTTGAAGTACCCTTGCATATGTCTTTATCATATTATACTGTCTCGATTACCGTAGTTCTGTAATATATTTTGAAACCAGAAAGTGTGATACCTCCAGCCTTGGTCCAGCAATTCCTCTCTGGGAATTTATCCAAAAGAATTAAAATCAGAATCTCAGTAAGACATTAGCACACTCATGTTCATTTTAGCATTATTCACAATGGCCAAGATGTGGAAACAAATGTCCATTGATAGATGAATGGATGAAGAAAATGTGGCATACACACACACACACACACACACACACACACACACACATACATACATGCATACATACACAGTGGAATACTACACAGCCTTAAAAAGAAGGAAATTCTGCAATATGCAGCATCATAGACAAGCTTTGAGGACATTATGCTAAGGAAGTAAGCCAGTCACAGAAGGACAAATGCTGCATGGTTCTATTTATACGATACAACCAAAACAGCCAAACTCATAAAAGCAGAGAGTAAAATGGTGGTTGCCAGGACAAGTGAGAGGGAAAAATGGGGAATTTCTATTAAATAGGTATAAAATTTCAGTTATGCAAGATGGATAATTTGTAGAAATAGGCTGTACAATGTTGTGCCTATAGCTAACAGTACTGTATTGTACACTTACAATTTGGTTGAGAGAGGTCTCATGTTAAGTGTTCTTATCTCAATAAAATAAAATGAAAAAAAATATTGAAGATGATAAACATAAACTTCAAGATCGTGTTTAGTCTGAGGAGAGGGCAAACGGGACAAGGGACGTGTACACAGGGAGACATAACAGTATTGGTAATGTTCTAATTCTTAAGTTTATTGTTGGGCTCATGGATATTCATTTCATTATATGTTTCAGGTATTTCAAATATTTTAAATGAAACTGGCATTACATTAAAAATTTAGGTAACAGATCACATGAGCTCAAAGTAAATGTCTTTTCAATGGCTACAATAAATGTCACATCGTGGGAGAATCTATGTTATGTTTACCCATGTATCATTTTATATGAAAAAAACAATTTACTGAGTAAAAGTTTTTCCTAAAGAGGAGTGATGTTTAAATTTAGGAATTGACTTTTGTTTAAATGATCAATTATCCTGTTCTAAGAAAGAAATAGAAAAAAATAAGCAACTAGAAAGCTTATTCTGGGATCTATTATAGGCTTTACTTAGATCAATTGGATTATTTTTTTTAAATTGTTTTATATTCCTTTATTTGCTATTGAGGAAATAGTTAAATGATCATAAAAAAAAATGTTTCTCAGGAGACCCAGTGTGTGGAGAGAAAAAGTGCCAGATGACACCTGCAGGAATCTTACTTTCCTGTGACTAACTGCCATCATTATCACTGGAATTTCATAAAACTTTGAAGACAAAACTGACTTTTAGGATGATTTCATAACTTCTGGAGGATTATTTGAAACTGTTTTCATGGCATTAAAATGCTCAAGTGATTTTCATTGAATTGCCTTTTCCTTTAACATCTGACATAACTGCATTGCCTCATCACCAGCATCCCTGACTTGAATATTTGTAGTTACTTATGTACTTCTCAACATGAAACATAATAACCCTGAGTACATTAACATCAGTGACACGAAGTCTACATGATATTTTGACCGACAACAATGACAGCATCCACAGACAGTGCTGATATATGAAATATCCTGCCAGCTCTTATAACAAAGACTAAAATGACTATCACAGCTTTATTTCACATTTTTTTCCCAGTTGCCTGAGAACTATCCAGTAATAATGTCTGCAGCACTGAACAAATACGATTGTTTAGAAATGGTGTATGCATTATATTTACACTTAATTTAAAAAAATAGTTAAAATACACATCTAATTCTTTCCATTTATAGTCATGAAGGCTATAACAAACTAAAATACACATTCTGATAATAAAGATATGATGTTGAAGTGGAAAAAGAAAAAAGAATAGAAAAATAACAGTTTCAGACATTCATTATTTTCTATGTTCCATGCTAAGCATCCTGCATATGTTACAATGGCTTAAATATTTATGAATCTACAATAACACTGTAGAGCTATTATCAATTGTCTGATTTACAAGGGAAAACTTGAGATTTAAAGACTTTAAATAGCCAGCAACACTCACATTGTGGAAAAGTAATAACTTGAATTAAATCTGTTCAAGTAAAACCAATAGTGATTCTGCATAGCCGTGACACCGTGAAAGGAAAGTAGGCACAGATCGCAATTTGGACCATTTTTGTGAGCATGATACTTAAGTTGTTGTAATTCACTTCTGATTAAGGAATTCATAAATTTAAGTTTCTTCAACATTTTTCGTGCTTTAGTTACCATCTGGTCTACGGCAGTAACCATTTGTTAAAGCTCACATCTCCAAATACTGCTGATGAAACTAAGTCTTTATAACTTATCTGTGGAGGTTTTCATATTAGCGATCAAAGCTTTTATGTATTCTTTTTGAACGTTGTGAGGACACCTTTGTTGCTGCATAGAATACTTTCCAGAATCTCTACTTGAGATAAGTTTATGTTTACATAAGACAAGACTCCTCCTGCAAAGACAAATTAAAATGCATCCAATGAATCTCTCTTCTTTCTTTTTTAATGATACCTAAACCTATAACTTATTTATTTTATTTTATCAATATACAATGTAGTTGATTTTCGTGTTCCTTTACCGAGTCCTCCCTCCCCCTTTCCTCTCCCCCCTCCATCAATGTTATATCTGTTTGCTTGTCCTAACAAGGTCTAGGAATTGTGATTGTTGTGTCTTCTTCCCTGCTTGCCTCACCCCCCTGTTTGTTTCTGTATTTATTTTTAGCTCCCACAAATAAGTGAAAACATGTAGTATTTCTCTTTCTGTGCCTGACTTATTTCACTTAATATATTTTTTTTCTAAGTCCATCCATGTTGCAGCAAATGGTAGTATTTAATTCTTTTTTATAGCAGGGTAGTATTCCATTGTGTAGATATACTCCATTTTCCGTATCCACTCATCTGATGATGGACATTTGGGCTGGTTCCAACCCTTGGCTATTGTAAATAGTGCTGCAATAAACATGGGCGTACATGTATCCCTTCGACATGATGATTTCCATTCCTCTGGGTATATTCCCAGCAGTGGAATACCTGGGTCATATGGTAGACCTATCTGTAATTGTTTGAGGAACCTCCAAACCATTTTCCATAAAGCCTGCACCATTTTGCTGTCCCACCAACAGTGTAAGGAAAGTGTAGGGGAGTGTAGGGGAGTGTTCTTTTTTCTCTGCAACCTTTCCAGCATTTATCATTCTCAGTCTTTTGGATATTAGCCATCCTAATTGAAGTGAGATGGTATCTCAGTGTGGTTTTGATTTGCATTTCCCGAATGCTAGAGGCATAATACTACCTGACTTTAAACTATACTACAAAGCTATAATAACCAAAACAGCATGGTACTGGCATAAAAACAGACACACAGATCAATAGACTAGAGTAGAGAATCCAGAAATCAACCCATACACCTACAGCCATCTGATCTTTGACAAAGGCACCAAGTCTGCACATTGGGGAAGAGACTGCCTCTTCAGCAAATGGTGCTGGGAAAACTGGATATCCATATGCAGGAGAATGAAACTAGACCCATACCTCTCACCATATACCAAAATCAACTCAAAATGGATTAATGAATAAAGTATACACCCTGAAACAACAAAACTCCTTAAAGAAAACATAGGGGAAACACTCCAGGAAGTAGGATTGGGATAGACTTCATGAATATGACCCCAAAAGCATGAGCAACCAAAGGAAAAATAAACAAATGGGATTATATCAAACTAATAAGTGTCTGCAAGCAAAAGAAACAATTAACAGAGTTAAAAGACAACCAACAGAGTGGGAGAAAATATTTGCAAAATATATATCTGACAAAGGATTAATATCCAGTATATATATGGAACTCAAACAACTTTACAGCAAAAAACCAAATAACCCAATTGAAAAATGGGCAAAGGAGCTTAATAGGCATTTCTCAAAGGAAGATATATGAATGGCTAAAAGACACATGAAAAAATGCTCAACATCACTCTGCATTCTCCATTTTCATAAGAAAGGCAGTGGCTATAGTATAAGCCTTGGAATTTGGAATTAGTTTGTAAAGCAAATTCTGACTCAAGAACTTATTTTTAAAGATCACATTGCTACTTTAGTAATTCTTTAAAATCAACTTTATTTTAAAATGATTTTACTGAATAGGAGTATCATAGATAGGTGGCCATACATAGACGTATACCTCAATTCAGAAAGACATGAAAATCTGTGCACATTCAGAAGAAAGCACCGGTTGGAAGAGAGTTGCATACTTTACATTTTAAAGTGCATGTAGGGAAATCAATGGAGTGTGTTTCCGTAATTGGAGTACTTAAATTCATTCAGTATTTTTCTGGTAGTAAAGAATATTCCTCCTGTTTTTGCCTCTTTACTTTTTACCAGTAGTCCTTCCCTGCACACACTGGGCTCTACTCTACTCTTTCTGTGCCAGAAGCAGAAGCATCAGGGTTTTTTTCTTCTTTTATATTTTACATAACTAGGAAGGTTGGTTTGTAGCCCCTCAGCGACCTTGCCCCCTTACTTCCATGCAGAGAACGGTCTGTTTTTCCTTCTGCTAAATTTCTTAATATGGTATACTTATAATTATTCTCTAAGAAATTCTACTTCCACTCAACATATTGTATTTAACCATGTTACATTGCCCTTTTATTGGCAGGTTGGAATTATTGCGTCTTATTTAGAAACAAGAAATTTATTTCTTTGGAAAAATAATACTCAATAAATTTGCGCTATTATATAATGGAGTTAAATGCATTTAGCATTTCCCATACTGTCATACTGTCACACTATTTCAGAAGAAGTGTGAATTCTGTACCTGTAATGCTTTCATAACTACTTGAGGAGAGGTGTGCATGTCAAGAAGAAAGGGAGAGATGTGTCTAAACTCTGAGAAATGTTTTAAAAAGTGGTACCCAATATGGATTGTTTTTGTATTACTAAATTTAGAAAATTAAGCATACTTTTTTATTATGTATTATTAGTTTCCAATCCATCTTATACAATAGGCTGTAAGTATAAGTTTCCTGCAGTGAGTACAGGAGTAATTGATTTCCGGTTGGCTACTTATGTAGGGAATTAACTCTTCCTCCTATGTCTCTGCTGCAGCAATCTATTGTAAAATATATTATAAATAGACATTCTATTTAATTATTTAGTCTTTTTGAAATTTTTATTTAAATAAGAAATGTTTTCATAAATTTTATTGAATTCTTGAAACATCTTCAGAATGAAATGTTAACTAAGCTGTTGTCTTTTAGTACTGAATATTGTTACTGCCCTGGATCTTGGCAGAATTGTCTCACTTTGGAATTTCAGCTCAACACTGTCCCTCATCCACCTCTAATCACAGGAGCACAGAACCTTATTTTCCAGCAGTGGAGGAAGGGACGGCCACAGTTTTCCTTTTGCAATTCTATCTCACTGAACTAAGTCACAACAGCACAGACATTCCACTGCCTTTTAAGATGTGAGAGTTTTAATCTGTTTCAAATATTAGAAAACAAACAAATGTATTGCTACTTTATTAATTTTATAAAAACAGAAGCACTTCAACCTGTTAACTTAAAAAGGACAGGTTAAATAAATTGGCACACACAGACATGCATGATAATCGCAACTTTCTGTTTTCTCAGAAGAATGAAGTATGGAAGAAGTGATTGTTTTTCATACAAATTGTTTTATTTATGCACAAAATCATTCACAGTAATATGGAAACAATGGTGACAAAAAGCATTTGATCTTATGTTTTCAAACAAAACTAGATACAGGATAATGCAAAAATGTTTATAACAGATATTATAAAATGTTTACATATTTCTTTGCTAATATGACAAAACATTTAATTTTTTTAAATGGATTTACAATAATATTCTTTTATTAATATTCATATGTAAAGAACTTTCCTAGTATATTAATAAATTTACAGGGGATTTCCAGGATATCATTTATTGTCAATGTTAGCATAACTATTTTATAGGTTCATTCTATTTTGCCAACACAATTGTTATTTAAAATGAACAAAGAGGCTTTAAAATTCATCTTATACTTTCTCAGTCTACAAATTGTATTGTAGCTTTTTTTCATGTCAAGTTTTCTGTGCCTGTGGTGTTATGTGTACGTTTACATAAAATAGCATTTCTGTAGAAATGTTACGGGACTTTAAATTCTCCAAAAGGTACAATTGGATACCAGCTAACATACTACATTGTAGATTTTAATAGAATTGTACCTGCTTTTATATATTCCTCCTCTGTGGAACTCTGTAAATTTGTTTCATTTTACAATTTCATAAAATGTAGGATCTCTGAACATTTGCTGCAGAAATTTTTATAAATGGAGTATGTGTCTCATGCAATAAACATTTGTTTCACTAGATGTTTTGGGTGATGTATGTTGGATAATTAGTTCTTGCTTTCCCAAAGAGCAGCCAAATTGATATTTAGAAATGTCATCCTGAGAATCATAATGTTTTCTAATATGTTCTAGCATATATTCCATCCTTTGATTTGTTTTACTCTAGTTTCCTTTAATTGGGTTTCAGCAATATGTTTCCTTAGTTTTGTAACTTAGATTTGAAAATCAAATAAAGCACTCCTTCCTTTACTCTCTGGAGCCTCCCTTGGATTTAGTTATGTACTTTACATGGATAACTTATAAACCTATATATTTGTTCTGGTTCTCTTACTCTTTCCCTTCGACCCTCTATCTTCAACTATCCAAGAAGTGAATTCCCTTAGATGACTCACTTATATGCCAATACGATATCCAGTTATTATTTCCATGGCCAGACAAATTATGCTTTTCATTGCAGTAATATTCTCCTTTATTCCATACTTGACACATATTATTTATTATTGTACCATCATTTTATATCATTGCTTATATTCTGAAATTGACTGGATTTTTGATTAATTATTTGATTTATATATTTTTCCATTTAATGTTCAATAATTATATGCTGAGCATTTATATTTAGGTTCTGGGCTAGACATTGTATACATAATACTGTAGTAAATTAAAAAAAAACCCATTGCCTTCACATAACTTAGAGATATATAAATAGAGAAATAAAATTCAAATCCTATTGATGTTTTCCTTATGAATATGTCTGAGATCTATCACCTAACCTTCTACTCTATTCTCATTAGTAATCCAGACTTATATACTATGGCAGTCTCTAGACTTACTTCCAAAGATTCCTACATGCTGGACTCAGCAGGGTTTTTTAACTGTTTTTCCCTGAATCAATGACATTTTATGACTCCTTATTTCCTATTACAACGAAGAGTCTAAACTGTTCTTCCTGTTTTTAAGGCATTGCTTAATTGATTCACTCTTTTATTCATGTGTCCATATATTCACTGGTTACATTGAATTTCATGACATTGCAATTCAATTCAAATGGGGAAAAATAATTTAGAAGATGGTATGGAGAGAAATATGTTACATTACATGTAAAGGTAAAAATCCAGATTTATTGTGGACCTATATATAAACAGCAAAACCATAATGCTGTTGAAATCTAGGAGGAGAATATGTTCATGACTTTGTAATGGGGAGGAACTGCTTAAAATTCAAAAGCAAAAAAATCAAACAAAAAGAGGTCTATTTGAATAAAAAGTAAGAATTTCTGTTGGATTAAGGACACTTTAATAAAAGTTAAGGGGCAATTCATGGATTAGGAGAAGGTATTTGGAAATCTAGAGTTAGTAAGAAAAGGTCCCTGTGGGCTATATGGGAAATTGCTGTAAATCAGCCAGATAAAACGATAGGAAAATAAACAAAAAATAGGCAAATAATATATCCTGTACTTATTATTATTATTTTAGACTTATTTATTTATGAATATTCATGAGATACAAAGCTATTACCTTTAAATGTAACATCTACAGTTGTATTTTCATTGCTTCACGTTAATTAATATATATATTCCCCACGCATCAAGACAACAACTTTCACATGTGCCCCATCCATGTCTCCATCTGGGCTCCTACTTAGAAAATATTATTATTATTTTTAAAATCAACAACTAGCAGTTGTTTCAGTAATATCCAACAACTTTAGATGTTACTGCTGGTTATTATGGTTTTCTTGCTGATGATTACAATTTTGTATCCAGTGATTTACTTCTGAATTCTTTGTAGTATGTATGTATACATGTATGCATGTGCTTATTTTAGTAAATCTTCTATTCCTCCAGATAAAGTTCATAAATGGTATCGTCATGGATGGCAAAATGTATGTCTAAATGTCTTTATTTTCCTTCCTCAAACCCAAAATTTTCCAGTATTGCTGGACAACTACTTTCTTTAAATATTTTATGGCAGAGATGACAAATTTGGTACTGGGAAGGCTCTTTCAGAATCAGAAATAATATCTGTCTTCAATTCTGGAAAACTTTCATCTCCACTACTTTTACATATTTTATAACCACAAATGTATCTTCTTCAGAAATCTAATGAGTCATATATTTAAAGTTCTTGAGATGCCCTCTGTTTCTTTTTTATTTTATTCCTTCTGTTAAGTTATCATTTGCAGTACATTCTGGGATAGTTCCTTGACTCAGTGTTTGATGAACAAATTTATTCTTTAGCTGTGACAATTTTGTTATCCAGCTTACCTACTGTATCATTTTAGTCTTAAAGACCAAATGCTAATTTCCAAAATCTCAGTTTAGGTTTTTTTACGGATACAAAATCCTCTTCATCTCTTGGAGGTTACTAATAATATCTAAAGTTTTGTCTTCTTTTTTAAAAAACTCTTCCTTTGAATAGAAAGCTTTTTTTTTGTTTGTTTTTTAAATTTGGTTGGCTTTTTTCAATTGTTGAATCTTGGTTATGAGTTTAGTTTTTTGTGTAAGATTTTCAATTACTTCATCTATGGATGAAATTAGTATAACTAAACCTCAATTTTCTTTTGCTTTGTGTTTACATGACTTTTTTCATCCTTTCTCTTCAATATTTTCAAGCAAATTTCTTTTAAACAGTGTATATTTGGGACATTATTTCATACCCAATCTGACAATTCCTGTCTTACAAATGGCATGCTCAGACCATTTACCATGCCTGTTTTTTTCTTAGTGGTAGCACCAATTCAAGGCTCTAGTTCCTTCATTTTCTTCAGGATTATTAACCATAGATTGTAGTATAATTTGTACAAAATTTTAAAAGTCCATTACTCCAAATTTATTTTTCAAGTTCTGGAGCTATCAGTGCATTTTTATCATCCATGCAATAAATGCCCTTTCACTATGTTCTGGAAAGTGGAATGACTGAACAGGTATCTACATGACAGGAAACTAATAATTAATAAACACATGAAAAGATGCATAATTTTAGTGGTCATCTGTGGCATGCATATTAAAATGACTATGTAATACCTTTCCACACTTACTGGGTAAGTAAAAATTAAACAGTCTAACAGTTTAATGAGAGAATGTAGACAGACATGAGAGCAACCTCATTTGGACAATAATTTGGCACCATCTAGTAAAATTGCATTATTTAGACACAACATAGTCTTCCGGTGACATCATTTAACCAGTTCAAATGGTATAGAAACCTCTTTTACATTCCTTTACTCTCTCCATTTACAGTACAACTGTCTTAAGTAGTTTTAAAACAGTTTTTAAACGTTCCTCTCCATACATTGTGAACCACACCAGACAGTGTTATAGTTTTTGCTTTAACCATCAGACATAATTCAGAAAACTCAAGAGGAGAAGGAAAGGAAATATGGATTTTGCCGGTATTTTTGCCCTTCTCTTTTTTCTTTCTTGATGTTACAGAATTCCTTTTTTTTAACATGTTCTCTGTTCAGAAAACTTTCTTTAGCGATACTTTTATCTTAGATCTGGTAACAAATTTTCTTTTTTTTTTTTTTTTTTTTGTCTTTTTCGTGACCGGTACTCAGCCACTGAGTGCACCGGCCATTCCTATATAGGATCCGAACCCACGGCGGGAGCGTCGCTGCGCTCCCAAGCGCTGCACTCTCCCGAGTGCACCACGGGCTTGGCCCTGGTAACAAATTTTCTTAGTTTTTCTTCATCTGAGAATGTCTTTATTTCCTTTTCATTTCTAAAGGAAAATATTACATGATATAGAATTCTGAATTGACAGTTTTGGGTTTTTTTCAGCACTTGAAAAATATTGAGCCACAACCCCTGTCTTTTATAGTTTCTTATAAGAAGTATACGTTCATTTAAATTGTTTTTCCTCTGTGGGTAAGTGATTATTTTCTCTGGCTGCTTTTAAAATTTTTTTCTTTTTTTTCAGAAGTTTTACTATGATGTGTCTTGGCACAAAGTCCTGTGAGTTCATCTTGTTGAGTGTTTGCTCACCTTCTTGAATCTGTAACTTGATGGCTGTTAATTTCTTCTAGGACTTTCTTTTAACTGTGACTTCTTTCTCATCTCCTTCTGAGACTCCAATGATGTAAATATTGGATTTCTCATTCCATTTCTCCTTTTCACATCTTTTTTTCCAGATTTCCTATATACAACCTTTAGCTCTGAGAGGTCAATATCTATACTTCTAATTTCTAATCAGGCCCTTGTGCACAGTAGTTGCCCAAATAATACTCGTTTACCTAGTAAATAAACAATGTATCATAATTACCATAACATAAACAGTGATAAAATACGTGCCACAAAAGTCACTTTTTTTGGTGTTATTTTTCAGATCTTATTTTTCCTCCAACTTTGTAGCTTGACACATCTGTTCTTATTATTTTAAACTATGATCATATTTTGCTGCATTATCAGTTTGCTTTACAGAACTTTTTTTTTAACAAATGACCTTGTTTTTAATCAATAATTTCAGAAGTATGTATTCACTGAAAATATTAGAGAACAAATTATCAATGGTTTAAAAATTATTTAGTTGAACAAGAGTAAAAGTTTTTGAAGTTACATATACGTATTCTGGTAAGAGTAAATTGTACAGCCTTGAAATATAATTTCATTACTTTTCAGCAATTCCTACATCATGTAAATCCATCAGCCGTGGCTATTTTCTTTATTGAATTTGAGAATGAGAAATTTAGGTTCCTTTTAAGCTGTCAGAATAAGAGAGTTTCATAAAATATATTAGCAAATGAGAAATATTTAGCATATTTATTACTATGAAAATCATAGATGGCCTGTATTTCAATAGTAAACACAGATATGATATTAGTAGTAAATCTTTAAAGAATACTTATTTCTTTATCTTTCAAGTTCTTTGGATATTACTTATTGCCTGCAAGAAGAACACAGGTAAGAATTATTTAAGATGAAATAAATCAAAATATAAAGAACAAGAACTTCTAGTATAAATTAGAAGTAGCATAAATATTCATGTTTTTGATTTTACATAATTCTTTATTTAAATATATTCATCCACAGAAATGGTAGAAAAACAACTAATTCTCTTGTTTCATGCAAAACCTGGAGAAATGAAATACTCAGAGAATTACCTATTCCTATGTTATTCTTTAAAAATATCTGTATAAAGGCTTTGTAATCAAATTGTATTAATTACTTTATTTTTTTCTGCTTGGTTTTTAATCCCATCTTTTCCACGTACGTGCAGCATGTCCTTGGGGACATTTAATTTATATTTAGCTCTGTTTCCTCATCTGTAAAATGGTGGTATAAAAATACCAGAATTGTTTGGAGAATTAATTTCATTTTAGTTAATAACTTAGAACAGCCTCTAGCACGTAGATAATTGATAAATACACTGATACTATTTTCTGAATATATCAATCTTTATCAGTCTTTTTTGAATAACATTGTCATCTAACTTGAAACACTCCAATAAGTCAAATACAATACACATGAAATCTATAATAATTTTGGTAATAGATAACTAGGGTCATGCTTGCAGCCTAGCTTTTAGGGGCTATGTTGAAAAATGTCATTTTTGACTCAAGGGGTAAGTAAATTAAAAGTGATTTTTCTTGTGCAGTACAGACACACACACACACACACACACACACACACACACACATAAAATAAATACTTGTTTACAGTCGAGGTAGCAATGTTCAAGAAAAACAATGAGAAATAAGTATTTGGAAAACAAAAACATTACTTTTTGAGAGATCAATGTCCTTAGGAATCGCAATGAATCATACAAGTGTTAAAATACGTTTTATCAACATTTATTCTTATGAGCTTGTAATCAACTTCATTTTAACTATTTCCAATTTTTCCATGTTTTTTTTTTGTCCCTGGTGTGTAGGCCTATGTGTGTTTGAAAAATATTTTCAAATTGCATATCTTTAGTACCATTTCTCTATCTTACTGTTGCTTTCTGCAACTAGTTATCATGCATAGTTACTTTCCAGATTTCAATCCTACCTGCTCACAATTTCCCTCTTTCATGCACTCATCTATTCCATCTTCTCCCAGAAATTATCTAGTGAAGTTACACTTATGTGTACATATACAAAAATACTTCTTCAGGAAAATAAGTCTATACTTTGAAATCTAACTCACTCTAATTATCAGACTACATGATCATGTGCTGTATTCATAGGTCTCTTCTCTCTGGAGATTGCTATAATTTTTCTGAATGCAGGGTCCACCAGTAAGTGATTTGTACCCTTAAAGTAAGGGAAAGAGATATCACAAGTTAACATTAAGTCCCTGGTTTTACAAGCCACAAGACTTTTTGCATGTGAGCAGAGAAAATTGTCTAGGCCAGTAAATGGACAAACAACATGCTTCTACCTTTCAAATCTTTCCCTGTTTGATTGAGGTCTTTCTTTTGTGCTCCTGTATAACACGCTGGGATTATTAATAAGTTAGCATACGTCACATTGTGCCACAGTTATTAATTTATGTGGCTGACTTCTGTACTGGACTATGAACTTATCTCTTTGAGTAAATATTAATTACATCTATCAGGCCTGCCAGAATAAAAAGGATGAAAACATAGTTGTTGTTTTTTTCCTTTCTTATTCTCCTTCTCGCTTTACCTTACCCGCCCTCTCTATCCCTTTAATTTCTATATGTTGTCTCCTGCAAATATGCCTGGTAGAATAAATGCCCAAAACCTGAGGCCAATGCAAGACAACATGCATGTACAGGATGTCTTTAATCACAACAGAGAAGCCACTAGAAATATTAGAATATTAATTTGGAAGGTAGATATTTCCTTAAAAAACAAACCAAAAAACCCACTGGATTTGAGAATTACATACTGAATTCTTTCCTTCAAAGACAACATTAGAATTTGGAATTTGGACTATTCTTTATCCTTGTTTCATGCTTCCATGGAAGTTTTTAACAAGAAAAGATGAGAAAGGCAGCTGGTGGGTACTGCAGGCAGCAGGAAGCTGGCACTTAGGGTCCTCTGGTCTGCCTGCAGAACGCTCAGAGCTCTTGGTTGCGCTGCTGAAGGGGCGTGCTTACACGCTTTTCTGCCTGTGAGAAAAACCTGTGTCTTCCTGTGTTCCCATAAGTATGAGGAATTCCATTATTGCCCTGCAACGAAACCAGGTTGCCTAACAGTATTCTCTGTAACGTTTTGATTTCTGTCTGCTCAAATTTGTCTCTCAACTGGCTACAAATGATTGGGGGGAAAAAAAGTGTTATTTATTAGGCCCCTTAAAATCCCAAGAGAAAGTTGACATAGTAGAAGCTCAGTAAATATTTTGAAGAATTTAATCAATAGGTTTCAGTATATCAAACTTTGGTTTCAGAAATATGCACAGACATTATGTATGAACGACATTACATATCACTATAAAGTTAACTGAACTTAAGAATGATGAAAATTTTAGGAATTTTTTAATGATTGTATTCTAATTTAATTAAAACATAATGCCATGGTGAATATTGCTCTTCTTTTTTAAAACACTATCTTTCCACTTTGTGTAGTTTTCTTAGGTCGTTGATTTAAAGGTTACGGATAACTTTTGAACATCTGCAATAGTTTCATTAAGGAAAAAGGATATGTGATTACAATTTCACGTAAGATATTCATGAGTTCTTTAAACCTCTCATTTAGAAAGGAAATATGTTCTTTTGGTGAGATTTGGATTGTATAGTCTAATGGATTTACACTGAAGTCATTGAGTCTATTTATTGATTTGCGTATTGCTGTAGTATGCATGAAACTCCTTAATCCTTAAATAGCCCGACAATATACATAATGGAATATCTTGGTAATTTAAGTATTGTGTTTTGCTTAGTTCCTTTTTTGATGGAGAGAGGGCTTCTAGTGTTTTTGATATAATGGCAATATAATTAACAAACTTCTCAGTTATTGAGACCATGTCTAATTCTACATATAAAGCAAACTAAAAGATAAGAATCAATTATGATGCAAGGAAATGTAAAAATGATAACCTAGCCACAAAAGAGTAAGTCAATTTTGTTTTTGTTGCAACATTCATGACACTGTGGGATGTAAGTGACTGGGGTTAACCCACATCACTCCCAAAGCTGTTGTACTTGTGTGTTCAACAGCATCTCTGATTTAGATCTAAGAAGTGAATAATGATATAGTTTGGCAACCAATGGCATGGTATGCTGATACCACTCTAGGATGCTGAAGAATAGTCCTGGATACACTTTTAATATACATCATTAAAACATATTTACTATTATTTAACAAGACATTCAATTGCTAGTTATCATACATATACAATATTTATGATTCTTTCAGCTCTTTTATTTTTGCGAAAATAGCATAATTTTTTCACAAAGAATATTTTTGAGAAAGAAACTTCAAAATTATGGCAAAGATGCTGATTGTTTTAAAAGCAGGATTTTAAATGCTAATTTTTTCAACATAAAATAGTCACATATCTGCTTCTTATTGCTTTGCAAAATCCATAAACATCAACTCCATTGCATTTTAACTGCTCGTATATCAAGTCTTTGCAAAAGCTGAGCCCCTCGCTATATGAACGATGTAAAAAATACTCAAGCCGATATAAAAGAACCAAATAGGAATCTTTGGTGACTTTACTAATTTTTTTTTATCAATTTTGATTTAATTATTTCCTAATTTTTGAATGTTTTCTTTCCTCCAAATTTCATCGTTGAAACTTAATTTGCATTGCAACAGTGTTTTGAGGTAGGGCCTTTTGAGAACTGTTTAGGTCATGAAAGGTGCACCCTCATAAATGAATAATTGACAGTATAAAAAAGGCTTGTGGGAGTGAGCTAGCTCTCTCTTCTGCTTTGCTGCCCTGAGAGGACATGGTGTTCCTTCCCTCAGGAGGACACAGAGTTCAAGGCACCATCTTGAGAGCAGAAAGACTTGGCCCTAATGTGTCAGAGCCTTGATCTTGGACTTCACAGCCTCCAGAACTGTAAGAAAGAAGTTTCTGTTTTTTATACACAGTCTCAGTTATTCTATTATAGCCATAGAAAACAGACTAAGACATGATTTTAGTAGTAAGGTATAAAGTAAAATTCAACTACTGAATAACTCTTTTGTTTGTTTGTTTGTTTGTTTGTTTATAGCCCAGCTGTTTGGGACTACCTTTTCCTTCTATGGAATTTTCCATTAGATTGACATAAGAAAAAAAAATGGTTCCTCTTGAGTATAATCATTTATATGCAACAAATCCCTTAAACATGCAACAGTCGATTTTCTTGAATGCTTTTTAACCTTGGTATACCATAATTTCCCCTTAATGTAAGATTATACATACAATACTAAAACAATGTTAAATTAAAAAAAAATTTAAATAATGCTAAATTTGATTACACATAAAAATACTAAAATATTAAATTTAAAATTTCAATTTAAAAATGAAGAGATGTAGAATTATGATGAAGGAATATAGAAAAACAAGTTTCCATAATTTTACAGGAAAATCCACATGGCATCTTCACATATATGGCTCTTTTCCTCAATCATTGATTTACAAATAACCATTTAAGACATTTAGGTTGCATTTTAAGGGCAGGCAAGACATACTAGTCTATCAAAAGAATCTCTTTTAATTCTGCCCTATGATAAAAGACACCTCTAACTGCTACAAGAAATGAAAAGAATCATAAGATATCCCTCAAGGAGCGCACAGTTATTTTGAGAACGTAAAACATGTCCACATGGAAGAATTACAAGAAGCCCATTGTCACATGGGTAGTATATGCCTCTCCCTTAGGCACCAGTGCTAATTCTATCTATATTTATGTGGTCTTAAATTAATTTTTTCAGGATTGATTATCCTGTGAATTTTGCATACCCCTTTTTTTAACCTTATGGATAAATTTTCTAATAACCATTTTATAAATATTTTATAGGTCAAGGGAAAGGAGAAATTCAATTTTTAAATATTTAAGTCATCATTTTTGTCTTAAAACGATAAGATCATAGAGCAATTCAAAATTGGAGGAGGCTGATACCCATTGAACAATCTATACTAATGTTTGAGAATTATCTGAATTCATTTTCTAATTAACTCCAGTAGTAGTTATAATAGATACAAACTTTTCCTGAGACTTTTGAGGAATATCATTTTGTACATTTGTTGTATTGAGGGGGCACTAATAAATGACAAATTAAGGCTAAGGACACAGGTTTGCCTCCAAATTGAAGTGTGTGGTTTGAGATTATTTTCTGAAGTTGACCCTTTTTTATGTGTATGTGTGTAGTATTTATTCACTACCTTCACTGTTCCCGAATAATATGACTTAGTAGAGATTTGCCTAAAGACTCTCTTGTCATGGGTCATTGTACAAGTAACTTCTTTCATTCATTAATTCTTTCAACAAGTAGTTTATCCGTAATGTGCGGAAAGAAAACACCCCACACCCTAATAGTGGCTCTTACATTTAAAAAATTTTTTTTCTACACTGAATCTGTGTACACCAGCTCCTCAAAGACCTCAGGCTCTTCAGACCTCCTCACAATCATTTTTTCCTCACTGTCTGGGATATTTAGCCTTTATTGGTACATATGGCAATAATTGAGATTTAATCTTCATAGAGTTCAACAGAAATACAAATGCCCGTGGCTCACTTGGGAGAGTGTGGCACTGGTAGCGCCGAGGCCATGGATTCGGATCCTATATAGGGATGGCCGGTGCGCTCACTGGCTGAGCGTGGTGCAGACGACACCGTGCCGAGGGTTGCAATCCCCAGAAAATTCCTTTTTCTTGGTAAAATGACATATTCTCTTTATTGCTAGAATTATACCAAAATTTAAAAAGCAAAATATTTTCTCTTAGGTTTGTTTTAGTTTTCAAGCAACTAATATTTAGTATACAGCAAACTATTTGGCTAATGTAGCTCAAAATCCTCTAAAAAGTCTAATAGATTTTCACAAATCTTTAGTGTCAGTATTAGAAAGTTAATTTAATATGCTCAGAATAGTAATTGGTTATTTAAAACAGCTCTTAATGTTCTTATTTTGATAGTAAAAATGATGTAAATTCATATAGAAATTTTGGAAAATATGTCACAAATATGGGAAGAAATATTTTATAAATCATTAAATTTTCTTCGAAATATTTTCAATGAATGCATTATAAAGTGTACGAAATAGTGCATTTAAATAAAGCCCCCTCAGTGTTATTTAGGTTATCTTTGCCTATACCTGATTATTTTGTAATCGCTGGGTCAAAAGTTGACCACATTTCAGTTTATTCTATTGCTTGCATTACCAATGTTGTCTCCAAAAAAAATTGCATCAATTTACTTACATTGGCAATGGACAACTAATTCATAAATCCTCATGACTATTTAATTTAGACATCTTTGTGGGTTTCTCCCTCTTTTAAACTCATCTTTTTGTCTATTTCTGTCACGAGAACACCTGGTTTTAAATACTGTCACTTTGATATATTTTAATTCATAGAGTGAGATTCTTCTTCAAAATTGCCTTGGCTCTTTTCTTACACTCATGTTTGCAAAATACTTCCCATGTTATTCTGTGTTCATAAGGAAAATCCTATTATGATCCATTTAATTCGATGACATCAAATTTATGGCTTAATTTAGAGACTGGATTTTGACATCATTGATATTTGTTTATATCACAAAGATTATTTTCATACTATTAAGATCTTATTTTTATTCCCTTAGAAAACTTTGATTTCTTAATGTACATCCTATGAGTTTCTTATTCAGCTTATTTTAAATCTTTTATACCTTTTTGCTAATATTAATTTTTCTTTTTATTATAATTCCTCTCAGCTCAATTCTTTATTGTAAATAAATTGCTATTGATTTCCATTTATTTATTTTGTAATATATAACCAGATTGACCTTGATGTGTTTTGACAAGTTTTTAGGCTATAATCTTGGGGTTAGCTTATTTACATTCTATGCAAATAATGATGATTCTGTGCCTATATTTTTAATGTTTGTAATTTTTAAATATTTTAAAATGTTGATTTGGCCAAAATTTAAGTAACACTAAAAAATAGGGTAAAAAGCAGACATGTTAGGCTTTTTCCTGATTTTATAGGCATGGTGCAATGCTTTAACAATAAATATAATGACGATGATTGTATTAGTCCTTTTCTGTTACTTATAACAAAATACACAGAACTGGGTAATTTATAAGAAAATGAAATTTATTGCTCACAGTTTCTGGCCAAAGTCTAGGGAACACTTATGGTGAGGGCCTTCTTTGGTGGTGACTTTACAGCAATGCAGAGGTCTCATATGTTAGAAAATGGTGGAGCAGAGAGAGATTAACCTCCTCATTCATTCTTTGAAAACCATCAAACTAAGCCCATGACCACCATTTTTAATTCATTCACTACAGCATGATCCTACAATCTAATCACCTCTTCAAGGCCCCACCTTTCAATTACCATAATAGGATTTCCCACCTGCAACAGTTATAGTGGAGATTAAGTTTTGGAGGAACATTCAACCCAAGATGGCAACGATGATGATGACTGACTATAGAGACTATACATGAGTCTATGAAATATGTTGCTCTTCGTAATTTACTGAATTTTTATTTTTTGTAATGGAATTTTAAATTTTAATCAAATGCGTTTTGGGCTTATATTGAAATGATTTAGGGTTATTTTTCTCCTTCCATTTAGTGGTTTATGAGATAAATTATATAAATTCCTCCTAATAGCAAAACATTTTTGCCATCCTAGAATAAGCACTTCTTAGTCGTGTCTTATTATTTATTTTACTGCTAAATTTAATTTCCTACTATTTTACTTTGGATTTATCAATTCTTAATTTGTTTTCACATACAGTTGAAGATCATTTCACATATTTATTAATTTTTATAGCTTAGAAAATGCATTTTATCATCACATTTGGAGCCAAATTTACTCTGGTTGTGGGTGTATGTAAGACACTATTTATTATACTAACCCCTTAATGTGCTTGGTTAGTTTTTGAAAAGGAGAGTTATGACTTGATTTCATATAAAGCAGGGAATTAAGGTAATATGACTTTCTTTAGACTTTATTATAATCAGCTGCTACAGGCCTTTGGAACTTACAATTAATTTTAATTTGAGTGAAAATACAAGTGCAGGTAAACTCTTTAAAATAATGTAAAATTCGACATGGAAATTGAGGGAGTTTTGTTATTTATATATCTAGTGAAAGCAGACTGTTTTGCATTATATTTATCTTTATTTTGTCTAGATCAGCCCAAATGGTGATACTGAAGCTATTATCGCACAGGCACAGACATATCCAAATGTGAGTTGTTGAGAGCTGTTGATCTGTTAGTCTGTTTCCTACCTATAGAAATCTCTGAATAAGTCCACTGCCAGAAGCATAACGTGGAGTTAACAACTCAAGCCTTAGAGTCAGACTATAAAGTACATAATGTGATTCCAACATATAATTAAATATTCAATAAACGTTTGCTTGTATTAATACTGTTGTTATTTTCTCATTCTTCTGGGGTGAGTCCAGGACACCAGTTTGCCTGTTGTATCTCAGAAAGATGGGAATCTTTTCTGGTAGTTAAAAAATTTTGTTTTGCAACGTGTTTTAATATATTAGCCCAACAATTACTGATATTCTCTCCAAATTATCTAGAGATATAATTATGCTGTTTCCAACAAAAGAAAAAATATGTCACCTTTGAAACAAACGTAAAAGCTAAATTTTAAACTATATTACATAAAATAATTATTAGTATCTCTAATATCAGATTAAGTTAACAGAAATAAGAAATATGCAACTAAAGGAATGGGGAATAAGTGTGTTAAGACTTTAAGTGTTAAAATATATTGATTTATGCTTAAAATTAATAATTATAGGCATGTATCAAAATGTTTATATTTAAAACTAAGAATAAAGCCTTTGGGTACAAAAAGGAACAATCATAAGCATAAATAGTTTCCCAAAATAAAATCTCAATAATTTTCTCAATCAGAAATTATATAGGTTATAATGCAGCAAAATGGAACCACACTTATTCATACAATAAAACTTTTGAAAGTAACATTAAAATAGTTCTCCTAAGCATTTGTGTCAGAAAAGTAATTATTTATCAAATAATTATTTCAGAAGATATAGAAGCTAGCAGCATTTTTTATAATAGCCCAAATCTAGAAACAATATAAAAATTCATAAACAATAATATTGTTAAATCAGTTGTATATTTCTAGGATGAAAAAAACTATAGAAATGCCAAACAAAGGAAAACATTGAAGGACATGGCTGACTTTCATGTACATAATGCTGAGTGAAAGAAGCAGATATAAAGGACTATCCATAGTATGATTTCATTTATAAAAAATTGAAAAACAGGCGAAACTGACTTGTGACGAGTTGAGTCAGATTCATGGCTAATATGGTGAAGGACAAAGTGGCTTCTTTTGTCGAAGCAACGTTCCCTATTTCCATCTGGGAGATGGGTTCACGGGCATGTTCTCTGTTCAGCACTTTATTAAACAGTATGGTGAGTATTTGTGCACTTTATTCTATGTAAGTTACACTGTATAAATCAAAAGTTTAGCAGATATTCATGATGCTATTCTGTGGTACTTAATGCACATTCAAAAAGGCATGCAGATTGGTATATATCTGAAGAGGAAAATTACAGCAATAAGTATTGACCTAAAAGTATTCTTTACTTTTAGTCTAGTAATTCTAGAGAAATATAAATTCCAGAACAAAAGGAAACTCTCCAGTTCATTTCACAGTAAGAAACAAAAACTTAAATTTAAAAAAACAAAATAAAAAACAAGCTAGCCAAGCCTGGTGCCTTTAGCCCAAGTTTATGGGTAACTAAAACACTATCCCACATAAAATGTGGGATAAAATGAAGAAAATAATATTTATTAGAATTTTTCTTTGGAAGAATACTGTATGTGGTTGAATACAAAATAAATAGATAAATAGATAGATAAATAAATAAATAAAATGCCATTTCCTCCTGCAGAAGATTACCGATATATCCAGCTATGTGATGGACTGTCAAGCAGTCTTTAAGAAGCATTTGCAAAGTCTTACTTGTTCATTTTCATTGTGAAATACTTATGTTAAGTGAAATAAAAACAGAAGGAAAAAGGGACTGTGAGGAACGTTGTAGACTGGCAGGCTCAACCTCCATTCTCTTCTTCTCCCCTGATTCTTTATTATAGAGGCTAAAAAGTTGTAAAAAGCCATTTTCTTAGCTTCTTGCAGCATGAGGTCTGGTTGCTGGTGCAGTTTTCTGGGACTTGGAGAGTGAAGCAGAAGCCATCATCCTGTTGACCTTTTTTGTTTTTTTTTTCATTGAGGTCAGCAAAGGAGCCTGCTGGTCAAGAAGCAGCAGTAGCTGAGATGGTCAAGGGCAACTGAAACTGTGGGCCCTCTTCTCAGGTCCTGGTTTTCTACTCCCAGTTGAACCTTAACTCCACCACCTTCCTGCTATGGTGGAGGGAGTAGAGCCCTCCTTAGTGACTGTGCAGTGGTCCAGGCCATTCTTGGAGCTCCAGGATGGAATTCTGTCTTCTTCAGAATCAGAAACGTATGATAAGCAGCAAATTCCTTCAGTTAAAATCCCTTTCCTCTTAAGATACTTAGTTTCCCACATTGAACAAAGAATAGTACATCAGTGATCTTTAAAAATAGTTTTCTCATTCATACAACACATATTTACTTAGAGCCTGTTACATCCTGTACTCTTGTAGGTGTTGGGACACATCAGTGAATGAAACAGGTAAAGATCCTTTTCCTGGACCAGGTTGACAAGGTAGTCAGTCAAGAAGAAGCAAACATGATACCTAACTGTACACTACCTGTGCTTTCTTTTCTAAAGAGAAATAAAATTGAGACAGCTAGAAGGGCATAGGCTGTGGGTGGGCATGGTTTGCAGTACTAAATAGGGCGGTTACATCAGATCTCATCTGGAAGGTGGTATTTGAGTGAAGATTGGTAGGGCTCAGGCGGCAAGCCAAGTGGGCATGTGGGATCAGAGAGAAGGGCTAGGCCAAGGCCCAGACATTGGAGCAGCCTTATGTTTGAGGAACAGCACAGAAGGTTTGTGGTTGAAGTAGGAGTGAGTCAGAGAGTGGTAGAGGATGAGGTCAAAGAGATGATGGGGTCATTTGGGAACTTGTAGGTCATCATAAGGACACTGGATTTTACTGTGAAAGGGGGAGCATTGAGAATTTTCACCATAGGAGTGCTCCATCTGATTGATTCAGAAGGATCAAGGATCCACCTAGCTGCTGAGAATAGACTATAGACAAGCAAGATAATTTCTGATAATGAGACTATTGCAGCAATCCAGGAGAGAGCAGTGGCCTGGAATTCAGAGGCAGTGACAGCGGTGGCGTCAGAGTGGTTACCACTGGATGGCTGAGTTTTGTTTTTATGTTTTTATTTTATTTTGCTTTTCAGATGTCTACAATAAGCATGCTTTATTTAATACTAAAAGTACATTTTGAAATCAAATTTACACATGATGAACGATAGAGGAAAAATGACTAAAAGATATAGACATGTACATTTAGTTCCAGTTTAAAAGCATCTGTAATAAGAGAAAGAAACGAGGAAGATGAGGACGAGGAAGGGAAAAAACCAAATCAAGGCAGCAAAATAATAGGGAGTAAATCTTGTTTGCAAAGAAAAAGTTTTAATGGACTAATTTGAATTTATTCCAGTTAAGAAAAGATGTGGAGGTTTAAGAGACATAAAGGAAAAATTATTGATTATTGGCAGAGTAGATAGTTTGGAGGTCTTGATATAGTCAGAGAACTGTTGGCATGAGAATACTAGGTTAGTTGAACTCAACAGTTATGATCCATTGACCAGGGATATTTGAAACTAAGATTAATTCTGACTAAGCCATTGACTGATTAACAAGTATTTTAGTGCCTATTTCTGTGTTAAAAGTGACAAATATATGGCAGTGAAAACACACACAAAGCCCTTTGCTTTATGCAGCCTGGTGTTTCATTAGAGCATAAAGGAGCTAAGATGGAGTTTTATGAGACTATCATAAATGATTCTTCCCGCCAAAGAATTAGAAAGTGACATTTAGGCTGGAGCTCTAGAATGAGTAGGATCTAGAATCATTTAGAAAACAAGGTGGGGAGATGCGAGAACTTTTCAGACAGAAAGGAGGCTCTTTTGAGGATGAGAAACAAAGCTAGTAAGATGGAGGTAGTATGATGTGAGATATGAACCTCATTATCTGTTGACGATGAGATTATAGCTTTGTTCTCAAGAGAAATCCATGCAGGATTGTCTCTGATTAAAGTATCTGACTCTTAATTGCTGTGGTCCGATATTCTCAAAATGTTTGTCTTCATAACATCCCTAAGGAAAAATGAAGTCTAATATATGGATATTTTAACTTATGTTTTATTAGAATTAATATATACCTATATGTATGTGGGTATATGATAAATGTAAGGATTACATACACATACACACATCTAAACATCTACTTGTAATATTTTCTTCCTGCAATCTGTAACTACGCACACATTTGGAGTGCGTATCTCTCTTTGAAAGACAACAGATGTTGTCTAATTCTCAACCACATTATCAGTGCCGTTTTTAATTTCTTGCACATTTTAAACATTTTATTTCTTAATAAAAACTAAGTAATTATATTTTAATTTTATGTGAATGAGTGAACAGTAGTTTCTGTTTTATGCTACTAAACCACTTTGCTTTCCTAATTGTATTTTAGCCAGAATATATGTTATCTTTTCTTCTAGACTATACTCTCCTTTCATAAAAATTGAACATAGCCTTAATAGTAGTAGCCAATAATAAATATTTGGTAAATGACTAAGAAGCTAGTGAAATAATATAGTAAAATTTTAATAACATCTTTTTAATCTCATAATGCATCCCATATATATTTTTCTTTCAAAATTGTGCATTTTCAAAATCTACATCTTCTGCAGATAGAAATTTTAAAATGTATTTATATCTTTTCTAACTAGCATCAAAAACCAAACATTTGTACCATAAATAAAATGTAGTTTTTAAAATGAGTGCTATTGTCAACAGATTATTCGTGTCTATATTATTCAATTTCCATTTTCGGTAGCATACTTCCCCCCCCCCCCCCCGTATTTGGAAGCATATATTAGTTGGAGAGGAATCCTGAGGAGAGATTAAGTTATTTTTTGAGTATATGTAATTTGGGTGAATATATGAACTGTTTCAGACATTAGTAAATTTCAGATGTTTAGTAAATCGTTTTCTCACTCTCATAAACTTTATCTGTATGCCAAAGAGAAGTGGACATTTGGCAAGTGACCAGTTAATTTGATCAATGCAGATGCCGAACAATATTACACAGGGAAAAATGTCACTTGGCAGCTTAAGTGAGGTCTTAATGAACCAAAAGGTTTGATGCAACCACAGAAGTAGTTCTATTACCTCGTATGAACTGACTCTATAATAAATTCACAGAACATAGAACTGGTTGGATATGTGCACTCAAGAAAATGTTTTTAAATTTTATTATTTTATAACCAGGGGTAAAATGAATTTGTGATAGTACAATAACAGTCCTCACATTCATATGTGGCCTTTAATGATTTGAAGTGAAAAGTCCGAAAAAAATAAATTCATTTATGAAGATATCAGCTAAAACACTCATTACAATATATTTACTAGGAGATGGCATTTATTATATAGACAGCTGAAGTACCCACATGAAGACTATGCTACTGCAGCTGCCAAGAACCAATATTATTGATAAATAAACTCAGAGAAAACTTTTTCACTGAATTTTGATTTTTTATTTTAAGATTCATTTTAACTCATATTTACTGTTTGAAGTTAATTTATTTTTTTATTTTTTGAAGCAAAATTGTACATATCTGGGGGGGTTCAGCAATGAATATCAAGACTTGTGTGTAATATATTGTGCTCACATCAGGATACTTACTATAGTTATCATTATACAGTATAATCATTTTTGTGGCCCTTTATCAATTTCTTGCTACATTCCTCTCTTTCTCCCCCCTTGCCACCTCTGGTGGCCTCAGTTCCAATCTCTCCTTCTGAAAGCTCAATGAATTATTGTGATTGTTGTATCTTTTTAAAAAATTTATTTATGTTTTTGTTTATTTTTGTTTATTTTTTTTAACTCGTACTTATGAGTGAAGACATGTGGTATTTCTTTTTCTGTGCCTGGCTTATTTCACTTAAAATAATTTTCTGTCAGTTTGTCCATGTTGCTGCAAATGGCAAAATTTAATTCTTCTTTATGGCATAGTGGTATTCCACTGTGTATATATTCCACATTTTTCTTATCCAATTGTCTATTGGTGGACATTTAGGTTAGTTCCAACCCTTAGCTATTGTAAATAAAGCTGCCATAAACATGGGAGTGCAGCTGTCCCTTCCACATGATGATTTCCATTCCTTTGGGTATACACCCAGCAGTGGTATTGCTGGATCACATGGCAGTTCTATCTACAGTTATTTGAGGAACCTCCACACTGTTTTCCATAATAGCTACACCAATTTACAGTCCCATCAGCAGTATAGGAGAGTTTCCATTTCTCCACATCCTCTCAGGATTGCTTTGGCTATTTGGGGTCTTTCAGTGTTCCATATGAATGTTAGAATTGCTTTTTTCTGTTTCTATGAAGAATTACATTGGTATTTTGATGGGGATTGCATTGAATCAGTAGATCACATTGGGTAGTGTAGACATTTTCACAATGTTAGTTCTTCTAATCCAAGTGCATGGAATGTCTTCCCATCATTTTGTATCCTCTTTAATTTCTTTCAGCAGTATTTTGTACATCTTGTTGTAAAGATCTTTCACCTCCTTGGTTAACTTTATTCCTAGGTATTTTATTTCTTTGGTGACTATTGTAAGTGGACTTGTTTTCCTGATTTCTTTTTCTGCTATTTTGTTATTGGAGTATTAAAATGATACTGATTTCTGCATGTTGATTTCGTATCCTGCAATTTTACTGAAATCATTTATCAGCTCTAAGCATTTTTTTGTGGAGTCTTTAGGCTTTTGTATATATAGGATCATGTCATCTGTAAACAGGAGCAGTTTGACTTTGTTTTTCCCAATCTGGCTGCCTTTCTTTCTGTTGCCTGATTGCTTTGCCTCATACTTTTAATACTATGTTAAATAGGAGGGGTGAGAGTGGGCATCCTTGTCTTGTTCTCATTCTTAAAGGAAAGCTTTCAGCTTTTCCCCATTCAGAATGATATCGACGGTGGGTTTGTCACTTCCTCATATTTTTTCCAAGTTCCAATGTGAATCTCCTTGTGTCAATGCAGTTGAGTGGGTGGTAAGCCACCTCTGTGGTAGCCACAGCTGCTACTGTGGTGGCAAGGCATCCTTACAGTGGCAGTGGCTGTGGCAGTGGCTCTGGTGGGCCACCCAGGTGGAAGTGATGTTTGCTGCATGCTCCTGCCTTTTCTTGGGTGGGGGGCTGCCTGCAGATCTTTCCTAGGTCCCCAGACATGCTCCCGCCTTCTGCCAGGTGGCAGGGGTGGTGCTGTCCACAGTTCCTGCCTAGGTCCCTGGGTATGCTTCTCTTGTCTTTGTTAAAGTTAATTTTCTTAAATATTAGGTAATATATCTTATCTGACTTTTGGATGGTATGAAACTGATCTTGTGCAATTACTGATGGGGGAATAATTGTAGCTATATGTTTTAAAGAGTTAAAAAATATTCTGGGAAATAACACCTAATCATAATTAAAATACAAAATAAGATCAAATGATATTGATTTTATAGGATCTTCAAGAAAATTTTCCAAAAAGAATCTAGAAGGAAATTACCTTCCTTTACATCAGAGTTGCATTATTTTTGCCTCACTTTGTCATTTGTAAGTACCTTTGTGTCTTTCGCAGAAGCACGCTGTTTTCAGGAAAAAACCTCTTTCCTATGAATGTTTAGATTGTGTTAGTGTCATTATGTGTAATATGTGGCCTTAGACTAAAGTGGACTAATATATTTAAAAATTATGGACAGAATTTCCTTCAAAGGATCAAATAAATATGTTTATTTAACTCTTAATACACAAATTATAAATATTAAATAAATTGACAATTACATCTGACTTGATAAATTATTTTTTTAAAATATACATTTAAGGTATGCCCTATAATCAGAATAGATAAAGCAAAATTTAGAGCACAGAATGCTTTGCATAATGTTTAGTGTAAGGCTATTTAACCCTATTCAAGTTTGTATGCAAAAGCTTTATCTAATAATTGTCTGCATATACTTTCCATAAATAATTTGTATTTAATAATTATAGCATCAAATATAAAAATGATTGAGAAAAGAATATCTGTCCTTCTGTTTTCAATTATGGACTGGGGAGGATACTTATAGTTGCCAATAAAAATAAAGAACATGTAAATTTACTTTTTCCCCCAAAGACTTAGACCTGTTCATCTTGCAAAGATGAAAAGATCATGTACAAATAAAGGAAATGTATTGGGCAGTGATAGAAGATATTAAAATTATCTAAACTCCTGGTGTTTAGCATTTAAACAAAAACAAAAGAGATAAAATTGACATGAATGTCAGGGGCTAGAGTATTCCACATATTCAAATATTCCACATCGAAGGATTTATTTATGTGTTTTAATTTATTATCACACTAAACTGTTTTATATTTCCAGATTCCCTATGAGAGCACCTTAATGTACCAGTTAACTTTGGCCTGTAGAACAATTTTGATAATTTAATTAGGTAATAGATATTGATTTCTAGATATGTAGGCCATCTAGAGAATTAAATTTTAATTAGTGCTATAAGTAGGCATCTAATTCCTATGTTCTGGAGATAATCTGAATTTTTGCAAATAGTATACACTCTTTCTCAGATTAAGCTAAAAAACAGAGTTAGTCTTTTGGATCTATATCTAAATTTGTTTATTTCAACAGAAAATAAAAGGCTGAGAGGCCTACTCAATTTGCATACCTGTGATCTTTATCTTGCTCCTAAAGCAAGTGTTCTGTCAAAAATGATGGTGTACTTCAGTATTCCATGAAAGAGTAAAGTTTTGGGGGCTAACATTTATTTAATAACAAATTATCCAACATTTTTAGAAATGCTTAAGTTTAATGCAAGAAACCATTTTTCATGTTTTCTACATGAATACATACGTATTTTCAGTTTAATACACTTAATTTGAAATACATTGTAGGTACTGAAAGAGATACAAATTGAGTAAGAGGAAACTATTTCCCTCATAAAACATATACTATATAAATGGTGTTGGCAGACCCTGTAGCTGGGGCTAGCTGGTGAGAACTAGAATTACTGTTGATTCTTCTCAGAGAAAAGGGCTATCAGATTGATATTAGAGCACAGTGGGTAGCAGCTGCCATCAGAAGCCACTCTAGACAGCAAGAAAAGGATTCTCACCTGCTTCTGACCTCCAGTCTTTCGCCAGGATCTCCCAGTGGCTGAACCTACATGGAAGCCAACCGGCAAGAGGCCCCATGGAATGGATTTCACACAACAGAGAGTGGGGAAATGGGACAAATAGAAATGAGAGTAAATAAGCAGATGGCCAAACAGCACAGGGATTAGGATGGATATTCAAATCACTAGTGTAGAGGAATATGGCAAAGGTCATGAGAAAAATATAAAATAATTACTTGGGTGATAAAGTTAAGGAAAGACTAAAAATGATAGAGTAGATACAATGTATGTGGCTCATGATTAAAGAGAACATACTATTATCATCTGAACCGTGAAAGTATTGAGAATGTAAGGGGGCATTCTTTTTTTTTTTTTTTTCTTTTTGTCTTTTTGTGACCGGTAAGGGGATCGCAACCCTTGGCGTGGTGTCGCCCGCACCTCGCTCAGCCAGTGAGCGCACCGGCCATCCCTATATAGGATCCGAACCCGCGGTGGGAGCGCCCCCAAGCGCTGCACTCTCCCGAGTGCGCCACGGGGCGGGCCCCTAAGGGGGCATTCTTAAGCATTATCCAAGACAATAGGCATAAACTTGAAAATATAATACCTAAGAAAGACAGTATTGGAATCAATGATTTGGTTAGTAGTACAATCTTCATGATTGCATCATTGAAGATATTTTGGAGTTAATTGCCAATGCCACTAACATGTTTCTGCATTATTTATGTGAAAGAATCATTGCACCATTTTATCTTGGGGGCTATGGAGTTAGTTTAGGAAAGATTAAACTTTCCTAAACTTAAAGTTGGTTTGAACTTGTTGAGTGGGAGGTGTTGGTAGGACATCTTTGTGGATATGTACCAAATGTAACTAATACCACAAGTTAGATGTTTTATTCCATTGATGATTCATATGATATTAAGACTACTGGTCCTGCTTTACGAAGTTATGTACTCACATCTTGTAATTTTAATCATCTATTTCTCCTTGGTCAAGCTATTGTTCCTTTTATCTCCTCTCATAGCTGTTCCTGACCCTACATACTGTGCTTACTGAGTATTCTTCTTTACTGCATGGCACTCTTTAATTCCTGTACATCCATATTCTATCTTACTCCATTTTATGACAGTATGCTCTCACAATTCACTAATGAATGCCTATAGGTCAGATACAGCCTACGGTTTTTAATTTTTATACTTCTCTGAATTTCTAAATTATTTGAATTTATTGGTTGCCTTCAAAAGACTGACATTCTCATACAAAACATCTTGAATTTTTTGTTATCCTCTAATACTTTAAAAATGAAGATTAACATACAAAGTAAAATAAAAATCACCTTAATCCTAAAACCCGTAGAAAATAACTATCTACATTTTGGGATGTTTGGTTAGTTGAACACGCAGCAAATGGGAAAGGAAGTAGTGATTTTTTTTTTTTTTTTCCATACTGCTGGCTTAAAAGAGCTCTGTTCTTCATTGCTGATTACAATCTAGGGACAGCACAGAGATTTTTTTTTTTCATTATTATTGGATGTTAAAAATATTCTATTATGTCAGTGGTCATGGAATCCAGTCCCATCAGTGATGAGTTTGAATCATTTGTATGGTTCAAAGCTTCTTCGTGTCTTCAGTTTGGCCTGCTCAGGCTTTTCCAGTCTTTCCCGGGTCACTTTTCTACCCCTTTCCCCACTCACTGAGCTTCCTCACACCTTTCTATAGCTGGAATAGATGATTGGAAGAGAAGAAAGTGGGAGGAAAAGTCTTGTGGACTGGCACAGCTGTTTTGGTCAGGGCTGCTCTGCTGGTCATCAGACAGGTGAGCGATGGCTCTTTCTCCCATTGTGCCCCTTCCAGTTAGACCAACCACTCAGCCCCTGAGTGGTCTGTAAATCTTCCCACCATCTCTTCCATATAGAAGTCTTCTGTTCTTCTGTCAGTATCACTTCACCTATCCAACTGGTCCTTTTGAGGGAAGCTTTCTTCTTCTTTTTTTTTTTTAATGATGCAAGCTCATTTCTTCTCTGTAGGGTCCATCCCAAACATTCATATTTGATGTTCCAACAAATTCTGAAAGTGCAGGCAATTACCAGAGAAGCAACATCTCGGCTCTGTAGCAACAGGTTGCTTTTCCTCTTTCTAGAACAATTGAGACACCACTCTGTCCCCAAACTTCTAGTGACAGAGATCTCCAGGATGTTCTCTGGAGCCCCCCAGATTTGGCCTCATATGGAACAGGTAACCCCTCTGTTTCCAGGGAAGAAGAGAGGAACTATGCAGGGTCGGAGAACAGGCCTTTTTAGCGTCTCCTCATGAGCATGCAACCCTCCCATTATACACCCTTGGAGGGGAAAGGGCTGAAGTGGTGTAGGACTTCTCTGCCCGTTGTATTTTTTTTTTTCTTGTCACTACTTTATCTGTTTTGGCTTCTTGTTTAGAAAGGTAAGGAGACTCAAAATTTTGTCTTCATGGTGCAAGACCTCAGGTAAAACTGGATAAAAGGATAAGCCCTATTTCTTGTGTATCTTGGGTATCTTGTACGTTTTATTAGTGTGCGTTTGTGTGTGTGTGTGTGTGTGTGTGTGTGTGATGTATAGTGTACAAAACTGGAATCAAAATGTATATAAAATTGTGCATTGTTTTTTTATTCTACATTTTATTAGCATCATTGTTTTTTTGTCATCAAAGTTCTTCCCACATACTTCAAAGTCCTGTAATCTTCCATAAGATTTAATTATAGTGTATTCAGTAAGGGACCAATCATATTGATTATCTCCAGCATTTATTATTAGAAGTAATAGTACTTTTGAACATATACCTTTTATATATATCTTATTTTCCTGGAATAGTTTTCTTGTTATGAAATATTGGAAAGATTTAAGAACTCTTGTTACATTTTGGTAAATTATTCTCTCCCCCCAAAATGTAATGGAAATTTACATTTTAGCAGTGTATGAGAGTGTCTTTCTTACCATTTTTTTAAATCAATATCTTTTAAAATATATTTTCACAGTTTAGGTTATTGTGTTATTGTATTCTCTCTTCTATACATTTTATTTCTTTTGTATGTCTCCGGGTTACTTCCTATTAATTCTTATGAATTCTTCATGTGGTTTTGTTTCTACTAGTCTTTCTGATCACTTTGTCTCCTTCTCCTATATTGGGCTTTCTTCACTTTCTCTTACCTAAATAAAAGCAGGATTTGTTTGGATATTGGGTCTGTACAACTCAATAAACATGTCTATTTATATTATTTAAATTATTTCTTTCTCTAGAATTATGAGAAAAAACAAGAGCTTCATCTATCAGGAGAGTGCAGAACCACTTTCATTTAAAAGGGGCTGTATGGGGGACTTGAACAAGCCTGATTTATCAAATGAAGTTAACAACAAGAAAATGAAATTTCAACAAGAAAAAGTATTTTTTCTGAACATTTGCAGCATTGTGCAATTATAGGGCACGGATGTGGGAAGAAAGAATGTTGGAGACTTCAGTTATAAAGCATCATTTAGCTACGTGTACATGGCTTTAAGAAAAACTGTGTGGGAGTTCTACATTCCCCACTGAGTATGAGCCACACTTAACTTCCTTTCTCTGCCCCATGAGGGCTGTAAAATAGAGAACTTGTGATTCCATCTACAATTTTGGTGACTAACCATAATGGTCTAATTTAATATTTATATGATCTCTAGAAACACAAAATGCTGCATGAATACTACATTACATTTTTTACTTGTAGTTATGGTTTAGCTGTAGGTTTAAGAGCCACATTTACAATTCTTTAGAAACCTTTAAATATCATATGGAGTCAGGATATGTTTTATGACAGATAAAATGTATTGCCTACTGTTATAGAACTTTATTATTTGTAATTAAATTGGTGATTAATAAAGACATTATTTTTATTTAGCCTACGTTATAAAAGAACTAATTTTTATCTATGCATGTGATACCTGTGAGAAACATGTGGATGCACACATATTGAAACACATGCATAAATATGATGTAAAAATGAACATAGCCTGGATGATTAGGCCCAGTAATTTTTCTTGGCAATGTTTCCAGGTATATTTGAACACCGTTTTGGAGGCCTTATTTTTGTCAGTTAGGATATCTTGATTTTTTTTCTTTTCCTCTTTCTCTACATTTGGTTCTCTGACGAAAAGAAAATAATAGGTAATGGCTACTTACGAACATCTAAGTAATCTAAACAATTGCTTGGGAAAGGAATTAGGACATCTCATTTAGACTTCATTATGTAGAATAGGGTACTGGATACCTTGATTATGTTCATTTATTGTATTACTCATGCAGATAATGAATGGTTATCAGCTACTATCCTTATGCCAAACCAAACAAGAAATATATTGACAGTGAGTTTAGGCAGATGGTCAGAGTCATGTCTTAGATTAGCTCAGTAGCCTATGGCTAGACTCTGCGTTGCCATTCCTGCTTCTTCCATGTCTTTTTACTTGGGCTTAGTGGTTCTCAACCTTTCCTGCAACAGTAGGATCACCTGGGGAATTTTTAATACATGATGATCTGTGTGTCTTTGTCCACAGCAATAGAACAGAATTTTGAACCTTGGCTATAACTAGAAAACCTTCTGGAATATAAGTCTATCCTGATAATACAAGTCTATCCTGATTATTACTATTATAATAACTCATTATTAGATACTATATAGAATATAAAGGTCATGCATTTTATACTTTTTAATTGATATTTAGATATTCTCTGCAATAATTTATATAAGAGCAAGTTTATTCCGCTAAGGTTTGGTAAAACTTGCCTAAAACATTTTTTGAGCCTTGTTTGTTTAACTTCTTAATGGTCATTTATTCACTTTAGTTTTCCAGTTTTTCTCAGATAAAATTTCTCAATTTTTTATTCAAACCTTCTATATACTTACTATTTTAATTTGGTTATTCAATTTTTGGTGCTACATTTTTGTAAATTATTGTCCATTTTTAAGTCTTCATAGATGTTGGCAGAATATACTTAGTAGTATTCTAAAATCATTTTATAAATATATACTCTATCTGTATCCATTCCTCACATTATTTACTTTTTCCTTCTGTCATTTTTTCTTATCAATCTTGTTAATGTTTTATCAAATTTATATGTAATTTATAAAGAACCATTTTTTTCTCTTTGTTTTCTTTAATTTTATAATTTTTTTGTGCTTCCAGTTTTTTAAAATCTGTTTCACTTCCTCAAGTTTATTATTTCCAATCTTTATTTTCAATCTTTATTTTATTTAATAAATATATGCATTGCTATAAATGGGCTTCTAAACATTGGTCTAACTGAATACTGCACAGTGCATATGTGAGACTTTTATTTCTTATTTTTATTGTTATTTCTTTTAACTCATAATTTTCCAAATAATTTCTTAAACCATTTTTAATTGTATTTTAATTGCTTTGTGACTATAAAATGTCCTCTATAATTCTTTGAATTTGTTGAGATGATAATTTGTTGGATTTTGTTGAGGCTTTATGAACACAGAAATGGTCAACTTTGTAAATATTCATTATGTACTTTAAAAAGAATGTGTTTTCTTTTCATTGGCTTTCTCGGGCATGTACGGGGACATATCGCTATACTTACTATATATATTACGGTAAATAAAATTTCTCAATTTTCATTCAAATATTCTGTATACTTAGTATTAAATTGGTTTTTCTTTTGGCAGAGATTTGGCAGGTGCATATTGAATCTCTTTTCTTATCTTCCTGGACACATAGGTAAAGTGAATTTCCCAGTCTCCCTTCACTTACAGGAGACCATGTGCCAAAGAAATGTGGGAAAAATCATGATGGTTACTTCAGGGCTGGCTGTTGTGTACTTGTCAAACATTATTGTAGTGCACATATCAAGTAGATAGCTGGATATGGAAGTCTGGATCTGAGTATCTGTTAATCTTTCTACATATTACAATTCCTTCACAATTCTTTTCCGCATTCAGTATAATTTAATTATGATCTATTGGATGCTTAATTTCCTCCTTGATGGTGTCTAAACTCCTATTTCATTTATTAATTGACTTTTTAATTTCTAGAATTTTATTTGGCTTGCAAGAAGTTCTACTTGGTTTTTTTCCACATCTGCCCTTTCTGTTCTCGCAGTTTACTATTTAGTATAATTTACAGATTTTTTATCTTTTAATAATAGTAATATTGGATTGTAGCCATTTTCAGACTGCTGTAGCTCAAGTTCTTGGGATGCCTTTTTTTTCTGTTGTTCTTGTTTAGTGCCCCTCACAGTGAATCATTTCTTCTTATGGTTTGAAACATTGTTTTGAGCTAGATTTCCTATTAGATTGATTTTCCTGTGGGCCTGTGTAACCTGGACTCTTGAGTCATTTGGGGTTTATTTCTATCCTGAATTCCCAGGGTTTCACTTGGCAATTACGCTGATTTTCCAGCTTGGTGACTACTCTAGCTCCTGACCTCCACATCAGTGCTTGCCCTAGTCTAAGTTTTGATATTTCTTATGAGGGTGCTTTGTTTTATACTCTTATGTGGGCAGAAACAAGCTTGCGTTTTTTTCCCTTGAATTCAATATCACTTCTCCTGTACTAACATAAGCATTAAAACGCAACCACTAAATGTTAGGTCTTATCTCATGGTCCTGTTGCTCACCTTTTCAGGTCGTAATGACATTTCTATGTGTTTGTAGCAAAAAGGGAGTTGGTTAAGTTTTCTATATCACTGGAATTATTAGTTCAACTAATCATGTTACATTTAAAATGCTTACTAGACATCCACATGTCGATATCAAGTAGATAGATGGATATACAAGTCTGGAGCTCAGTATTCAGATTAACTGGATTTATATAAATTGTAATCCTCATAAATTAGAGAATATTGTTGAGAGTTCAAGTTAGCAATGTGGTTGGCTATTTGGAAGCCATTAGTGACTTTGACAAGATATAAAAAAGCAGTAGTAGAAAGAGAAAAAAATTGGAGATGGAGAAGTGATTAAAGAAACTGTAGAAATTTCGTTTGGAAAGATTTGCTTCAAAGGGAAATAGATATGGGAGATATAAATAAAATCAAGAGTGGTTTTTGTTTTAAGAAGCAAAGTTCTGAGGTATGTTTTGTGCTTTACAAATTTCAAAGACTTCCCAAGTTTTTCATGTGTCTTATGTTACTTTCAAATATACTCCTATTACATATACTCTTGCACTCTCCAAACACTGCTTCTTTTATTAAGTTATCTGCTTCTAAAACTTGGCCTGTGAGGACAGAAACAGTGAGTATTTGGTTTATACCTTCCACGAGACCTAGAAGTCTATCAGAATGATATATAAACTCAAATGTGTTCTTTGAACCACTTTAGCCGGTAGACTTGTTTGAGTCTGAGTTTTTGTTTCTTCACTATTGATATAGTACATGCTGTCTGGGAACTGCAAAAAAGAAGTGTATGGAATGAAATTATATTCACTCAACAAAGAACATATACATATTGAGTGTCGACTGAATATGTTTCTTTTTGAGTGCCTCCAAAGAAATATGTGCAGTTAATGATCAGAGCATAGTGAGGACTGTTTATTCTTGCAGTAATAACAATAATCATTAGCTATGTATAAAACACGTATTTGTAGAAAGCATATGTACATGCTATTATGTGTTAGGTACTATAACAAGCATTTAGAAATATTATATATTTACTGTGCACAACCCCTTTGAGATATGAGCCATTACAGTAGAAAAAAATCTTTATGATCACGGATGTCTTGATTTCTCCTGGGGTGAAATGATGAAAAGTGTATTGAGAGATTAAAAAGAGCTACATTTATCCCAACCTAGCACAGCCTATTTAGGTACTCTTAATAAGTATTCCATTAGTGATAACACATTACTAATATATGTCTAAATCAATGCTTTATTCCCAGAGAGCAGTGTTAAACACACACACACACACACACACACACACACACACACACACACATTATGACTCACTGCTCTTGAGCAAACTCGTCAGAGACATTATCAGTAAAGACTTCCCATTGTTTTCTCATTTAAGTTTTTAATATCATAAGCACATAGTCACAACAGATAATAAAGTCCCGTTTTGCAGATAAGATGATAACGAAGTCAATAAGTTATTATAATTTAAATGAAAGAACGATCCTCATAAATAGTCTTATTTCTGACCCTATTTCCATAGTCTGAGGGCCTGTGATATCAAATTTGAAAATTTGAATTCTATATTTGTGAATGGTTATTAATAACTGAAGTATAATACTTATTTTTATATAACTAGAATTGGTGTATCTCTATATTGATTTTTTCTTTTATATATATGTGTATATACATTTATATATATACTGAAGGATGTCATTAATCAATGTCTGGTGAGATATTAGTGATAGATGTAGATGTATCTTTTATTTAGATATCAACTTTCTACTACATATGTATGTTTTATTAATAAATAAGTTCACTGTCATGTGTATCATGCCAACACACACACACACACGCACGCACACACACTCACATTCACTGCCATTGAGGCACCTCTGCACTCTTCCTCGCTTCTCGTTTTGGCATGTGCTGCTACTACTTTTTAGAGAAATTCCTCTCAATCTTTTCTCTTCATATGGTAATTTTTATTCAACTTTCAAATTTCACATCAACGCCCTAATGCTGCCCTCTTTCCTCATCCTGTTAGCTGCTTTGCTTATGTCTCTTTAGCTCTAACATAGCTCTTTCCATGTAGAGTACCTTCTTTTCCTTTTTCTTGTTTCCATTTGCAAACTACCTACAGGTTGATTTTATATCTCTATCCTTTTTGCTTTTCACACTACCAGTTATACAGCTGATTATCAATAAGCATTTGTTGAAGGAATGAATGAGGTTAGGATGGAGGGAAAGGGAAAGGAAGGCAGGCAGACAGGCAGGCACCTCAGAGAAACAATATCTCTGATAGCAGACATTCTTAACTGATCAATATCCAGCCCCTTGTCTACTTTCCCTTTCTTAGTGAAACCCTAATTTTTCATGCATTATTCTTCTACCATACATCCCTGCACTCATTATTAAGTGGTCCATCCTTAGCCCCAAAATATGATTATTAGACTAATTTGTGTAGTTGGCTTATTTTCTTGATCAGTGATGGGTTTAAGCATTAACATGTAATGCAATTTTAGCCATTTAGACATGAGGTAAAATTCTTGGGAAAGACTAGAAAATTTTTTCCCCACTTTTAGGAATCACCAACAAAAAGAAATTTTCCTTTTTCCTCTGAGTATTGTCATGACTACATGTGATTTCTGGCTGAAGAAAAACTCACACGCTAGGAAGAGTGTATCAGTTTGAATAGGCTGACTTGTGCTACAGTACAATAAACCTGAAAAATCACAGTCACTTCAAAGAACAAAGTTACTTTTTGCTCACCGTACATGTCCTTCTAATGACATAAAGTGACAGAGGGACACAAGGCTCTCTAATTGTGCAGGCAGAAAAAAGAGGGCATGCTGAACAGTACCCTTCAACTGCCTGGAGGTGACCAACATCTCTTCTACTAAATTTCACTGGCCAGAGAAAGTGATGTGGCCAAACCTGAGTTCAACAGAAGAGAAGTGTATGATCACCCTCTCAGCGAGGAACACTAAATATTTGTGAAAAATAAGGCAAGCCACCGAAGTTCTCAACACAGAAATACGAACCCTGTCCTTGATGAGGTTATTGAACTACCACATTAAACAACTGTGAAGTCACTCCGTCCTTAGATTTATTATGGAAAATAAAACATTTTCCTGCCTTAAAAAATTTTTTTTCCTGTTAGTCACAAATGAAAACATACTTCTAGTAACTGAATCAACCTTACTGTAATTTTTTCTTCGCTAGTGTCCGTATTGCCTATTCAAGTGAGATGATAGTTATTTTTCCCTTTGGAAACTGTACACTTCTCTCTCTTGACCAATATATTTCTGGACTTTCCATGTCCTCATCCCACCATTAAAAAAAAATTAGATTGAATATTTATAAATCAGAATTTTAAGATCTTTATCAGGTCTGTCCATAACTAAATCACCTGGCTCTCTCCCCTGTTTCTTTAAGACTTAATGCTTTATAGAAAAATCTATTAAGAGCTCTCCCTGATGCCCGTAATACCACTCACCCTCCAGTATGTCAATTCTATGTCGTTTTATATTCAATGTTATTTTCTAGTCTTTCACTTTCTAGTAGAAGCCTGTCCATTAAAAATATGTGTAAGACTGTACCCGCCCCCAGACATCTGTCTCAATATATAGTTGTCTGCAAAGATAATATTTTAGGTCTATTGAAATTAACTCCAGATCACGATGAAAATAAATAGCAGTTGACATATAGTAATACACAAATAATGTTATAATCTCATAATTTCATGTCAATTCCACAAGTTGTGATTATATAAATGATATGTACACAAATTGCAAAGTTTAAACAATACATTTTTTCTTTTTCTCTATTATTAAAAAAAAATCCTAATTCTCTATTATTTAAAAAAAAAGAAAGAAATTCAGTCTTCTGTCCGAAAGATATTTTTAAAATATTATTTATATTTTGAACACTGGAAAGTAATAACTATTTCCAGTAATTGTAGACAGTCATGCAGTACAAAATGTCTTTTTAAATAATTCTAAAATTTAAGAAAAATGATAATTGATAGGAGACAAATTTAAGTAAGAGTGAGTTTAGTTTAAAAACCAAAAATAAACAGTGTTTTAGAAAGTAATATTTAATAGCACATTGACAAATTGAAAAGTGTTCCTTAGAAAAGCTGTTTGATAAATGTTTTGTGAAAATAAAACCAATATAATGTTTGTCATTCTGCTATAATTTGCTAAGTACTCACTCCTTCATTTACTCCTTTCACATTCCTGGTTCTGTGCTGCTTTGCCTCTTTCCCTCTGAAGAAATCCTTTGTTCCTTTTGCCCATGCACTCTATAACCTAGCCTGCATGGTCTGAACACAAACACATTTTATTGTTTGCAGATGTTTTGTGATTGTTAGTCAACAAGTCAAAGGACAAAGCCCACACATGGCCTAAGGGTGGCAGAGCAGGAGGATGAAAAAAGAGCCTGGTACCTGATGGCACTTGCTGAGACGCTTTCTCTGCTCTGGACTGCTGACACCTAGCATTACTATCGCATTTATTGTCTCTAAATATACAGTTCCAGAAACTAGCTCCCTATCTTTAGACTTTCAGATGGGAATTCATATCTCTTAACATAAATATGCACATGGAGGCCTATTGAAACCTTAGAACAACATGGAAAAGATGAACTCATTACCAACTTATTCCTCAAACTTGACTCTTTGACCATTGCTTTTGCCTGGGCTAATTTAAATGACATTTTCCCAATATCATAGGAAACAAATTTAATTGTGACATTCTTTATCATGAGCTAATCACATTATTTGTGGAACTTTTCTCAAAAAAGTTTCTAATATTTTTCCCTATTTTCTATATTGCTATTTATCTATATTTCTCTACTCCACTTTATTGTTTCACAATTTTCTGCCTTGACCATTGAAATAAATTTCTGTTTGAAATGAATTCAAATGAAGCCTCATTTCTGCCACTCTTTATCAGATTTATCTTTGAAACCCTGGTTTGAACATTATTATTATTATTCTTTTTTTTGAGTTTCAGGATAGATGTTATTTATTAATTATATAATTAGGAAAAATCATTTTTCTGTAACATAAATACAAAATGGTTTTATTCATTGCAAATTGCAAATCGCTGTATAGAATCTAACCTGGGATTGGTTGGTTTAAGTTCCAGATGCTTTATATTCTTTATATTACTGGGTATGACCTTGGGTATAGGAGTTTTTATTTTATTCATGAGGAAACTCATGATCATAGAGATTGTTACATCCTCAATATCAAATATAGTTGATAATAGAATGGTGACTACAAACTTTGCTCTTTGTTTAAAAAATTATTTTATTCCTTAAATTGTTTATTCACTCATTCATTGTTTAACTAAACAGCCACATGGGGAATTTGTTGGGCATAATGCTGTCACTGGTGAAGATGCATTGGTTTGAATACTTTTGTACTTTCTCAAAAACTTGGCACTCTCTTGCTTATGGAATGTCTCACATGCCTTAGCATGATATTTAATGACTCATAATTTGTGTTCTGATATTTATTAACAAATAAAATACAGTATATTCTTTAATCACTTAGGGTTGTTCATATATATGCATGTATATGTACATTTAGAGAATGCAATATTGTGGCTTCACACTTTTTTTTTTTTTTAACATTACTTTCTCAGTAAGTTTCCATTATCTATTTTCCATCCAGGCCTTTTGCTATGATATTGAGTTCTGCAGAGTAGATCCCCCAAAGCTACAGCCAGGGACACTGTATGTTGAAGTTTGTGTTACCTGGGAAGTGGAATCTGAGATATCAACATGCAGATTATATATTAGGGAGTATGACTGTGGGGAAGGGGACCAAGCAGCATATATCAGAGGGAGAAGTAGGAATGGGGTGTAATGAAAACAGGACCTCAGCTGATCCAGGGGTAGTTCTGAAGCAGGAATGGCCTTTGGACCTGTACCAAGTTGGGGTGAGAACAACAGTCCTTTATACTTCTAAAATGACCAGGATACCCCAGAACAGGCATGTGGACTTGGTGAGCAGACTCTGCAGCCAAAGGAAAGGACTGTCAGCTGACAGCTGTCATCAGACAACTCTTCTTGCCACTGGTGGAATATATCCTTCTTTCCTGAGGGGGTTCTGGGGACACAGGACATCACTACCTCACATGCACATACCTCATCTTTCTTGATTCTCTTCTATCTCTCATGAATTATTCCCTATCTTACCAACTCATTTGATTATTTTTTAGTACTTGTCACAATTGGCAAATTTCCTTATTTGATTGATCTTTATTACGTATATATGGATTCTAAGCTCTCTGAGGCTAGAGATCATATCTGCCTTGTTTACTTTCACATATAAAATGCATAGCACAGACACTGGCACATAATGGACTTAGTGAACGCTTGTTGAATGAATGATTGATAATATGTCAACTTTATAGTTACTATTAAAATCACTCTAATAATAGTTAATACATAAGATACTAAATGAACCTGTTAAAGATACTAACTAGGACCACTTAAATGCTTCTATTTTAAAGCTATCGTCTGTCACCAAATTTCAAAAATATGTTTATGAATAACATTGAATTTATTGCTGTTGAAGATATATGCTCCTCTGATTTCTGTATTTTCTGAGGTAAGCATTAGATATAGTACTATTTATCCTAAAAAGGCAGGTGGTACAAAATATTTTTATAATATGCTTAATTTGAATGGGATTGTAAATTCTTTAGTGTATTTAAGTAGATGGATTTTGTATTAATCTGTTTTCCGTTGCTTAAAATAGAATACCTGAAACTGGTAGTTTATAAAGAAATGAGATTTATTTCTTACAGCTCAGAGGCTGGGAAGTCCACAGTCCAGAGGGTGCATCTGGCAAGGGACTTCTATAACGACGCAGAATGGGCTGAGCAAGAGAGAGTTAAGTCTCTCACTGGCTCTCCATATAAAGCCATCGTAATCACGCCCATGACTACCCATTACTCCATGGATGGATTTGTCCATTCATGAGGGTATCACAATCTAATCTCCTCTTAAAGGCCCCACCTTTCAATTACCATGATAGGATTCCCCACACATTTAACACTGTTATAAAGGGGAATAAATTTCTAACACATGAACTTTGAGGGACACATTTGACCAATAGCAGATTTGATTGTGGTAACAACCTAATGCATCTGAGTCAACATTTGAGAATAGAAAATCTGCACTTGCTGATAGCATTATTACAAAGAACTGGAGTATCCAGAAACCATGAGCAAGTAATTTCCAAACTTTCAAGTTCTTATCCGCCCTTAAGTGTAGTTGGACCATGTATGTTGTGAATTTCATGTTCTCTACAAATCCATATGCATTTTAATGCATTTTTAAATTTATAGAAGAAGAAATTTCTATTTTTTTATGTATTTTTTTAAAAACTGAGTGAACAGAAATAACGTATGTAATACTTTTAAATTTCCTGTATGTCATTTTGTTTTTCCTTCAAATAGATGCATACAAGTTGATTTGATTCATATTTACCAGCCTCTCATTATGCCATTTTAAGTTATAAGAAAATGTATTTTAGCTTAGTCAGTTTGCCACAACCAAAATCATTTAAACCTGAATACTTGATGTATCAGATGCACAATTAATATAGGTTGAAAGCAATATCCTTACTTATAAGAGCATAAACTCGTTAATGAGTTCATAAGCAATATATAAATTTTAAAGTCTTTCATCAAATACTTTACAACATTAGAAACTGAGTCAATTTATCTGAGAAACTAATATTATCCTTCAAACATATGTGTATACAAACACATTGAATGTTTATTTTTTATACCAAGATCTGATATCTCTCAGATCTGCTTATAAAAGTATTGGGAATCATATTTACTGTCCAGTTGTATAGATTTAGATTTACAGAGGATTACCTGCTGATAAATAATCTGTAGAACTGTATAATTTTTACATAACTTAATTTACATTCAGATTCTTCTGTTCCAAAATAAAATACAAATATATCACATCAAAGTTACTATGTATTTCTACCATTGAAACATATTAGAATAAGCTTGCTTTAAAGTCCATAAGAATCTTTTCAAATGCAAATTATTAACTCTTCAAATGAACATTCATTTTGGAAGCCTTCTAGTTTCACATCTATGAGCAAGTTACAGGGGATATTGAGATTTCAGAAGATAGCATAAGACATATGCATGGGATTATAGCACGTGGTCCTAAATGGTTTTGCCATTTACTGTAACATGTATGGGAAGAAAGGAGAGGTTGGGTGGGGGGATTTCCATCACTTTCTTATTACAAGATTAACAAAAAATGAATGTATAGTAGCAAAGGCCATAGCTTTGATAATTAAAGAAGAAATTCATCTCTCCTAAGAAAGTAAAATAGGGGGGTGGTGTGAATTAATGGATCAAAATGTTAAGGAACTTGTGAAATCTTAACAAGTTCTGATAACAAGACTCCAGCCAGACATGTGATATTGTTTTGATGAAATGACAGCACAGGATTAATTTACAGTTCAGTTGGCCATAAGCAATTTACACAGCTTCTCTGAAACTAAATAGAGAAAATGTTACCTTCAACACAGAATTTTCATGTGGATTAAGAGTGTATACAAAGAATTTATCATATATGAGAGTATTTCAAAAGTTGATGGAAAAAAAGAATTAAAAGATAATATAAATCTTTCCATGAACTTTCTGAAGAACCCTTGTAGTAGGTACCTGGCAAACATTAATCCCTTTCACTTTAAACTGATTTTTAAAAATACCTTTGAATTAATGAAACAATATTTTTTCTCCTTAAAGTAAAATCCAGTTTCCATCTTTATTAAAAGTACCCTATGAACGTAACAGGATATATTTGGCTATGAATTTGGCTCTAGATAAAGTTGGATGTATTTTCCCACATAATAAAAAGTGCCACGAGTAGACTAGGTCCGCCTAGGGCAGTTGTGAGTGGGATTCCCCTGAAGGCGCAGTTGGCTACTGTAATTCTAGGTGTATATCATCCCTGCATATTTAAGTGAGAAAAATATTCTAGAACATCTCCTCCCACCTAAGGAGACTTTCTCCTCGTGTCTCAGTTGCTCAGTTAGGTTATCACATCTGCTTTCCTAAAACAGTCACTTGCAAAAGTAAAGCTTTAACTAGGACTGAGTTATACCAGTGGTCCTCAAACTCTAACGCTGAATTGAAAACACCTGGAAGGCTTGTTAAACCCGAGATTACTGGGGCTCAACCCCTGGATTTTAGATTCAGTAGCTGTTGGATGAAGTTCCCAAGAAAACTTGGGTACCACTCACTGAGAACAAACTTTGGATAAAGTGGAGATACATATCCACCTCCTGGGCCTGAGAATAAGTTGACTTTCCATGAGCGAATGGCCAAGCGTTAGAGCATGAATGCTAAGGCTCTGCTTATAGGGATGACACATAGTTGGGACGGAATTTACACGGACAAAAGACAGAGCTTTTTTTCTCTCTTTCCCTCGCTCCCTATTTTCTCTTCTCTTTACTATTTTCTCCTTTCTCCTTTCCTTTCTTTTCCATTCCCCTTCTTTCCTTCCTTCCTTCCTTCTCACAGTTTTTTGTTTATTAAACTCATTTTAAATCAGTATGTAAATTTTACAACCCTAGATGCAAAACGTTGACTTTCTGTGAAATAATGTTACTAAATCACAAAGGTATTTAAGTAGTTGTAACTAAGTGCATAATTCCTGAGAAAAAGCCATCGTCTTGCAAATTCATTGTAACTTTTTCACTAAGCTCTGTTATTTTTATGGCAAATTCTTTATGTTTGACAGATAAAGTAAGAACTTTAAGTTTTCCATTGTCATCCCCAATAACAGAATTGTGTTCTCTATTACGTGTTTCTTTGTAAAAGGATAAATCATATAAACTGACATTTGAAAATTGTATTCTGAGAAGAAATGATGAGTCTGTCATCATTTTAAATATGATTTATGATGTAAGTCAGTAAAACACTGTGATGATGCCATAAACTGCAGGGTTCCTGGGAAGCTAGTTAAGTGACCTTGGCAAGCCAACCCAGCCAACCAGTTTGAGTGCCTGGGGTCTAGATGCCCAATCCAAATCTGTCCGTTCCCAGCTGCACGTGACATTACTCATGTTTGCAGCGGTTGTGATTCTGACTGCTATGGGGGGTGGGGGGAGAGCAAGATTTGCAGAGTGGCAGCAGCTATGCCAAGAATCTCTCTGTGATATGACACTCTTGTTGTCTGGGCATACTGGGAAGAAAACATTTCTGAATGCCAGGTGCCCCTCCTCTTCCTTCTCTTCCTCCTGGCTTCCTAAGAGTGGTGGCCAGCAGTTCCTCCTCCAGGTCCTGCCTGCAGTCCACATCCTCTCCTACCTCCTCACGTAGTCCTGTTCTAGTCTACATGTTCTAGACTACCTGTTCTAGTTGCAGTGCTGGGATTCAGAGACCAGGAGCCTGCCAGTTACCAATTATGTCACATCAAAAGTCGCTTCGTATCAGCTTTTTTCCTGTAATACCATAAACTTCACGCTCTTTTGCATTTTGTTCTTTTAATGGAACATTTTGGAGATATCTCCATGTCAGTATACAATAGGCTGCCATATTATGTTAATCTGTCCCTTCAGTTGGATATTTAGTTTCCAGACATTTACTGTCAACAAAAAAAATATAATAATGCTGCAATAAATATCTTTATACACACATTTCACACAACCATGCATATATCTGTAGAATGCATTTCTGGAAGTAGAATGGCTGGGTCAGACTTTATGTGCATTTTTAATCTGAGAGAATATTGCCAATATTTCTCCATGAATGAATCCCTGTTTCTCTACATTGTACCAACAGATTATCCTATCACACTTAGCCTTTGCCAGGCTGAAGACATGAGAAATGGGATCTTGATGTGTTTTTTTTTAATTAAGCTTTTTATTTTTGATAATTGTAGATACATGTGTAATTGTAGGAAATAATGCAAAGAGATCTATGCACCCTTTACCCAGTTTCTCAATGATATCGTCTAGCAGCAATATTGCACACTATTATAACCAGGATATTGACATTGATACAGCCAAAACAGGGAAGATTTTCATCACGGTAAGGATCCCTGATGCTCCCCTTTTATAGCCACCCCCACATTTGACTCTCCTCACCCTATTTTTTAACACTTGAAACTACTAATCCGCTTCCCATTTCTATAATTTTGGCAGGTCAAACATGTTACAAAAATTGTGATAGTTTTTTTCCCCTCTTTTCCAGAGAAGTGAAGTATCTTTCAATGTTTGAGATTATTTCTTTCCTGTGAACTCTGTCCTTTCATATTTTATATCCAGTTAATTTATATTGACTTGATATAACTCTTTATATAGTAAAATATTTCTTTCTTGTTACAACATTTTATGTGTATGACATACTATTTTATTTGCTGTACACAAACTGTATACTTATTGTGATTAAATTTATCATGACCTCATGATTTGGTATTATAGTTAGGAAACTTTCTCCTACTTGGTGATTTAAAAAAAAAATTCAAAATTTTCTTCTGGTATTTTTCAATATTTCATGGCTTTCTTTTTTACCTTTGGTATAAGAAGCAAAAAAATATTCCATTTCCAATTGTATGTCTGATTTCCTAAGTTAATTTAACTATGTATTTTTAACTAGTGCCATTCTTTGTGATTTTCATATGTAAAGTATTAAGACTATTTTTCAGGAAATCAAAAGAATCTTTGGGTTTTCTACAGTATTATAACTTTAGGAGAAACTAGAGGTTAATTTTTTCCTAATAGTTTAATAAAGATGTTTAAAATGAAAGTACTATTAATTTTGCACCACAAATATTAACTAAAAATGAGAAACAACATTATTAATAATCTGAGGCCAATTACAGTAAACTGTTAATTCATACCATGTGTGCAGTTAATTACAACAAGATTGGTGATGCAATCACTTCATGGTAGTTAGACTCATCTGTTTCTTTACCTAATGATGGGCCCTTCCTCCAGGTCCCTCACACAGATTCATGTGGTTTCAGAAAGGGTAGCAGGTGACAACATGACAACAGCAGCATGAAACCTTTTTTCTTCTGAAAAATGAAAGCATATAGTGTGCTAACTTTCAATACTTTTGCTGGCTTAGTAGATAAACATCTCCTTTGCATTTAATTTTATTATATTTTATTCTTATGAATATGTGATTTCTGTTTTGGAAAGCATTCATAGAAAGTACTTTTGCCCAAAGTGAAAAATCGATCATTTGCTCAACAATATGAAGTGTTGTATTTTAGCCATTTTAGCCACACAAAAATACATCGTCCATTTATAGTTATATACTAACCATAATATTTAATTACAGAAATGTAGCGTTCACGATGAAGGGAATGACTCATCTGAATTCTTCTCAAAATGCTTTTCTCCTTTGTCAAAAGCAGTTGCCATTCTTCTGATGTTATCAAAGTAGATTAGAAATAATGGAATCCCTGTTTTCTTTTGAAAGGAACTCTTAGACCTTCAACATGCCTACCACAAACTAAGCAGACAGTACCAGGCAAAAGTGGTGGAACTGACTCACGCAAACCACCAAGTGGATCAAAACAAGGCAGAAGTAAAGAAACTGAGATTTCGAGTGGAAGAACTAAAACAGGAACTCAACCAAAAAGAAGATGAGGTACATTATAAGTGAACACATGCTGGATAGCTTCAAAATAGCATTTTGTAGCAAATATAAAGCATTTTCTCCTTTATTAACATATGGCAGTAATAAAAACCTTCACATTTTAATGACTAAAATTAACAAATTTGTAAGGAAAGAGAAAAAGGATTATATAGACAACATGCACATGTTTGTGGTGCTAATAGTGTATTTTTTATGTGTGTGAATAGTGTATTTTTTACGTGTGTGCTATAGCTTCAATGTTTCATCACGTTCCACTGTGTGGGGGTGGGGTATACATGTGTGTTTAAATATGGACACAGTATTATTAAAGCTTGATGTTTTAAGCTTTAAGATTTAGCATATATACCAGAGAATTAGGTTATGATTATATATTATATGTTCTCCCCAGTGCTCTCTGGTGTTTAAAAATGTAGGTATCTCATTTAACATCTAAGGTCAACTTGCTAATGGTTTATGGAATATTTCAGAAATTTCTAGTAGGAAGACATCTCACTGTAATAGTCTTGACAGCACACCTGTAACTGTGGGGTGATTTCAGCTGCAGTTACAAATAACAAAGAGATATATTTTTTGAAAGAAACAGTTTCAAATGTCAGTGTGACTGTGTGACTGTCACCACATGGCAGCAGTTATTTCAGATGGTGTTCCAGTCATTGCATCTGCTTCTGTTGGACAACTTTTGAAGCAAAATGCATTAGTTCCCTGGTTGGAAAGACTGTTTCCATATAATGCCAAACAGTTGGAAATCTTAACCAAAAAAAAGGGAATTATTTTTCCATGGAGCAATTTAATAACAACACATTTCACATTTTGAGATTTAGTTTTTGATCAAAACTATTCCAATCAAGCAAATTAGATTTTCTTCTCTAATAATATCACATGGAAATGGTCATTCTCCCAGTGAGGCTTGTGCATTGTCCTCTGCTCTTACTAGCGCTGTCTAATTGGCAGGTGTTTGTTTCATCCTTAACATGTCTCTTTACGATGAAGATATATATATATATATATAAACATTTTATTGATATTCATGTGTGGTGGGGCTGGACCGTGGAAGAGTAAGCAGAATAGGAATGTAGTAGAAAGCCTCAGGAGAATGTTTTTAAGTTTTTGTTTTGTCATAGCCATTGTTCCCATGAATAATTTTAACATACAAATATTTGTTGGGGGGGTGGGAGAAGGTGGTAGGTAAACCTCTCTGTTTGTCAATATAGGCTTTAAGAGATCACTTGGGACTAAATCATAGGCAAGAAAATGGTGATATCTTCTAGGGTTTGTGGGCTAATGAAATATTATTACCCAAAGATATGATTCAGCACTCTGAGTAATTTAAAAAATGAGCTGTGGTCTTAAAGATGATCATATTATTTCCTCCTCCATGTGGGATTGTACTTCCCACATCCAGTGTCAATGCCAGGCTTGGCCATATGATGCTTGCTTCACCAATGCCTTAGGAGGAGAAGCTATGCATGCCACTTACCCTCAGAAGCTTTGAGAGCCAGCACAGGGCTCTGCCATGTCTCATAGCATGAGGCCAGCATGTCCAAAATAGACCTTATTCTCTCACCATTGGAACTGAAATGAAGAGGGCATGTAGCAGAACCTTTGCTAACCCAGAGTGGAATCCACATGAGCAACAATCAATATTTGTTGTTGTAAGCCACTCAGACTTTAGAATTGTTGATTACTGCAAAAACCAAATGAAAACAAAACAAAACAACAACAACAACAAAACAGTTGACGTTGACTGGTATGATCATTAAAATAATAAAAAAATCTTAAACCATATAGCATTGGCTCTAGTTTCAGAAGTAGGTAGTGGAAAAATGTATTGGGAGCTGGGATGACAGGAACCCATTTTAGGGAGTGGGGAAACATTTAGTACATTTAGTTCCCTGTAATACTTTGGAAGGCAAATGATGTACAAATGAGCTTCTGATTTTTAGGTGAGAAGATGTAATCTAAAATTTCTTGTTTGCTATTGGTGCTTTTGACAAACGCCTAAAAGAAAGATGAACTTGGAAAAGAATTGTTGAGTTTTCAAAGAAATATGTAGGAAATTTGAGTAATTCTGTGACTTCCAGGGTTGCTAAACACATCTGATTTTCATTTGCAAATGGTGAAACATAAAACTTAGGATGTCTTTGGACAACAAAAGCCAATTAAAGTTGAGATTTGTGGCAAGGACTGAACCCATGATATGTCCATCAAGCCTGGTATTAAAGCTCAGAATCCGTTAAGGTAGTTCCCTTTAATCCTTTCAGCTGAGCAAAACAGTAGGGAGGGAGAACAGGATGAGATTATATGTCTACCAGAGTATCTCACAATTCTAGGTAACTACAAGTAGCTCAGAGACAATGCCATGTCTCCAAAAGAATTGCAGACGTGAATATTGACCTGTAGAGTTTTCTGGAAACAAATAGAAAAAAAGACTGCTGAGTTTTTGTGAAGGTTACATGGGCAAATGAGCTTCTAGCCTGGGCCAAAAGAGACTCATTTCTCATGATTTAAAATAATCTGTTGTTCCTTCAAACTTCTCTGTGAAGGGAGCTAGCTGAGCACGCTATCAACACCCGGGGAGGGAATATTCTCCATTGATATATTCAGATATGGCTACAGTATATAATACAAAAAAAAGAAGGGCCTTTTAGAGAGCAGAGTTAAAGACACAGGAATCTACAGACTGGATGACAACTTTCAGGGAGCAGAACCCAGGCCAAATAAACAATTCCCATGGGCAGGGTAGGATCCCCCTCGCACCTTCTGCCAAGTTAGAGTTCGTAAATGTTTTCTATTTCCCCTTTCTATATGGACTTACTTATTGAAATATTTTTTGTCCTAGTTTCACTGTTATATATTAGGTATGTGGGTGTGTGGGGGTGTAAATTACTCGCCTTTTTAGTACCTGAATCCCTGGAGCGAGAGAGGACATATTGACATCTGATGTAGCAGTTATCTTGAGATTTTGAACTCTGAGACCACTGCTGTGTTTGGAACATTGCTTGACTAGCTTCCCTTGAGGAGGGGATGAAAAATTTTGAGTGAAGAAAGGAGAAAAAATGTTTGTGACCAAGAGGGTGGGCTACATATACTATATGCAGATGAGTGTGTGGGGGAGGGAGTGAGGGGGATGGTTAATATTTGCTGCCCTTTGCTGTGGGAGGAATATAGTTCCCAAGCATGAATAGCGAGCATGGTCCTGTGATTTATTTGGCCAATGTAATCTATGCCAATTTACAGCAGAATTTTAAAGAACCACAGTTCCGTGCAGAGAAGTACTTTGGTATTTTATATCTAAAGCATAGAAATAGATGCATTGAAATATATCTTCCACATACAAAACATTCAATGTCCTGCATCTCTAACCCAATCAATTAATCACTAGAGAGGATTGACCCAAAGCACTATCAACTCATATGGGTACTGTAATCTGGATTATTTGATTGCAGTTGTCAGGTCTTCAGTTTTTCTTTGATTGTAGGTCATCACTCTTTTGGAAACAAGACGATGGAAATAAGTTTTTGCTTTAGATATCAGTCAACATTTCCACAGTTTGACTTATCATTGAGAAGCAAAGAAAATTATGTCAGTTTCACTGCTGAGCTTTTCAAATTTATAGTAGCAAATTCTTCAAATTGCAATTAGTGTTTAATTAGAACTGTTAAATAGAAAGTTTCAAACTCCCACAAGTCAACAGATTTTAAGTAAATGAAAACGAGATATTAATCCTCTGCACTGTAGAGAGAATAGATACCCAGGATCTGAGTTTAAAAATGAGCAAATTAAAAAAAATTTAAATCCTGTTTGGGTGAGTTGTGTTTCTTAAATTTACAAAAAAATCTAATTTTCTGTATATTTGGTAGAAAGCAAACATTCATTTCTCATCAACTCATTAAAGTCTTTCTATGAATATATATTACATTATATAATGGCAAAATTGAATTGAGACTTTATTACCACAGTGCAGGATCATTTATATTTCCATATTAAAATATCCAAATAACTGACCACTTCAATAAATATGGTAGGAAAACTGTCTAATGAAAAATGTAATAATGCAATAAAAAAAAGTTACCAGAAACAGAAACAGATAAAACTGAACTCACAACATTTTTGTCTGTAGTATCTAAGAAGCCATGAGTATGACATAAGCAATTATAAAGACACATGGGTGCTATACACTATTGAACTAGTGTCAGGAAGTCTAAAGGACAGAATTAAATAATGTTTGCCAAAAAATATTTTAAATTTTGCAAAGCAGTATTGCATCACCTGAAGAAGGAAAAATAAAGTGAAAAGGTCAAATCAACTATTACCCCATCATTGTAACATATTACTTTAGTCTGTGGGCTTCAAATGCCTAGGAAATTTTACATATAGTTATGGTCATTGTTGCCAATAATATTATACTCTGCTTTATCTATCACCATAACAGTTTTCATGTTGCTTTGTAGTTTTCATAGTTGGTATTTCAAAGGATGTAATATTTGTTTCCTTGGATAGAAATGTCTGTAATCAGCCAATCTTCCCTTCTTAAAGTTCATTTGAATTTTTTTTTTCTTTTCCCAGCATAGCTCTATCATTACTTTTTAATGTACATATCTTTTTTTGCCCAAGTGTAAAAAGGTTACCCAAGTGGAATTACTTAGTCAAAGGATATGAATGAACATAGCTCTTAATATATACAGTATGACAAATCTTCTTTGATTCTCAGAGATAGATCCAGTTTTGGAAATGCTGACTGCTATCTAATGTGAAATATTAACTGTATCTTAACTAATATGAAAGGTAAAACTTAAATTACTTATAAGGTTAAATAATCACTCAATTTGCTGGGTGGTTAACTTAATTTACTTTTAGTTTTAGTTTCTTCTTTTTCTTGAATTCTTTTTAAAAACTTGAACTTTCATTTAATTTTAAATACTTAAAATTTATCTCTTTATACCTTTAAATTTTTAATTTTAATTTTTTAATAAAAGTTTTATGTATTTAAGGTATGCAATGTGATATTTTGACATATATAGTAAACTGATTACCATAGTCAAGCTAATTAATATAGACTTCACAGTTACTTCTTTTTATGGTGAGAACACTTACGATCTACTATCAGCAAATTTCAGATATATAATACAGTATTAACTGTAGTCACCATGCTGTGCATTAGATCTCTAGAGCTTATTCATCCTACAGAAATGAAACTTTGTACTCTCTGACCACCACCTCTCTTTTCTCACCTGTGCTGCCCCCTCCACCCCCAGCACCCCTGGCAACCACCATTCTACTGTTTGCTTCTAAGAATTTGACTTTTTTTTTTTAAAGATTCTACATATAAATGAGATTTTGCAGTATTTGTCTTTCTGTTTCTGGCTTATTTTGCTTAACATAATGTCCTCCAGGTTCATCCACATTCTTATAAATGGTAGGATTTCCTTCTTTTTAAACACAGAACAATATTGCATTGTACGTATGTATGTGTGTGTGTGTGTATACATACGTGTAATATGTATATATTGTGATATATATTAAAATGTGTACATATATCACAATTTCTTTATCCATTCATACAACCATGAACACTTAGATTGTTTCCATATCTTAGCTGTTGTGAACCATGCTGCAGTGAACATGGTAGTGCAGATGTCCCTTTTAAGAAACTGATTTCATTTCCTTTGGAGATCCATCTATTTATCTCTCTGGAAGAGAAATTTCAGGATCATGTGGTAGACCTATTTTAATTTTTTGAGAAACCCTCATACTCTATTTCATATTCTATTTCATGTATCAACTTACATTTCCACTAATAGTATACCAGGGTTGCCTTTTCTCCACATCCTTTCTGACACTAGTTTTTTTGATGATAACCATCCTAAAGTTTGAAGTGATATGTCATTATAGTTTCAATTTGAATTTCCCTGAAGATTGGTGATGCCGAGCATCTTTTCGTATACCTGTTGGCAATTTCTTTGTCTTCTTTGGAAAAATGTCTATTCAGATCATTTACCCACTTTTTAGCCAAGTTATTTATTTATTTATTTATTTTGCTATTGAATTGTATGAGTGCCATATATATTTGATATTAACTCCTTATCAGACATATGTTTGCAAATATTTTTTTCCAAATCCATAGGTTTCCTTTACATTCTGTTGATTGTTTCCTTTGCTATGCAGAAGCTTTTTAGCTTGAAGAAGTTCTATCTCTTTTATTTTTGCTTTTGTTGCCTATGCTTTGGTGTCATATACAAAAAATAATAATAATAATTGCCAGGACTAATGTCAAGATTTTTCCCCTGTACTTTCTTATAGCAGTTTTATGATTTCATATCTTATGTTTAAGTGTAATTCATTTTGAATTTACTTTTGTGTAGGCTGAAAGATAGGGTTCGGTTTCGTTCTTTTGTGTATGGATATCCATTCTTCCCAATAGCATTTATTGAAGAGGCTTTCCTTTCCCCATTGTGTATTCTTGACTCAGTTGTCAAAAATTAGATGACTGTATATGCATGAGTTTATTTCTGAGTTCTCTATTCAGTTCCATTTTCCTGTATGTATGTTTTTATGCCAGTACCAAACTGTTTTGAGAACTATAGCTTTTTAATCTAATTGGAAATCATGAAGTGTGATGCCTCCTTTCATTCTTTTTTCTCAAAATTGTTTCACTATATGAGGATCTTTTATAGTTCCTTACATATTTTAGAATTATTTTTTTCTCTTTCTGTAAAACATGTCATTTTAATTTTTGTAGGGATCATGCTGAATTTATAGATTGCTTTGGGTAGTATGGACATTTAAACAATATTAATTTTTCCAATCCTTGAACATGGGATGTCTTTCTATCCATTTGTGTCTTCTTCAATTTCTTTCATCAGTGTCTTATAGTTTTCTGTGTATGTCTTTCATCTCCTTGGTTAAATTTATTCCTAGGTATTTTATTCTTTCTGATATTTCTGTAAGTGAGATTGTTTTGCTGATTTCTTTTTCAGATAGTTAGGTGGTGATTCAAAGAAACACTACTGATTTCTGCACGTTTATGTGGTATTCTGCAACTTTGTTATTTCTATCACATTTTTGGTGCATTCTTTAGAATATTCTACATATGGGAATATATCACTCAAAAATAGAGATAAATTAACTTTTTCTTTTCCAGTTTGGATGACTGAAATTTCCAGTTTCTCTTGCCCAATTACTCTGGCTTGAACTTCCAGTGTTATGTTGAATAGAGATGGTGAGGGTGAGCATCCTTGTCTTGTACTAGATTGTTGAAGAAAAGCTTTCAGGTTTTTTAAATTGATTATAATGTTAGCTATGGGCTTTTCATAAATGTCCTTTATTGTGTTTCATATCTATTTGTTTAGAGTTATCTTGAATGAGTGCTGAACTTCGTCAAAAGCTTTTTCTGCATCTATTGAGATGATCATGGATTTTTTTTTACCTTTTATTCTGTTTATGTGGTGTATCACATTGATTAATTTGTATAAGTTGATTTTTTTCTCCTTAGTGCAAATTCCATAATTACTCTTGACTTGTTGTCTCTGTGTACTTTTTAGTAAAATAATAGCTTCTATAAAGACAAAGTTTAAAATATTCAGTGAATCATTGTGTTCAAAGAGATATGAATCAGAAGTAAACTAGTTTCTAGCTGTCAGATGCTTATAATTCACAAAGCAGAATAGGATGAGAACTAACACATAATAATTGAAAAATAAATGTTCTATGATAAGTGAGGGAAAGAATACTAACCTATCTTCAAGATGATAGTCACGCTTTAAATAATTCATTGTTTTCTTCATTGAACTGAGATTTATTGAGTTAGGTGCTCAGTACAGTTCTAGATGCAAGAATATAGAGACAAATAAAATATATTCCTGGCGTATGGGTTAAAGTCTAATACAATGATTTGCAAACCTGGCTACACAATAGTATCACTTTGGAAAATTTAAAAAATATATTAATGCTAAAGTCCCTCCAGAAGATCTGATTCAATTGTTATAGGTGAGACTTGTGCCTACGCAATTTTAAAAAGCCTTCCAAATGATTCTAACTTATAGCCAAATTTCCGAACTGCCAGTGGAATGAATAAAGGCTACCATGGTTGAGACAAATTCATAACTATGGTACTCCTTGCACGTATATTAGTGGTAACAGGTTTTACCAGCAGAACATAAATAAAATAGCTTGCTGCTGAGAAGAGGCTCTTATTGTAGTCTGTATCTGTTAACATTGTAATATGCAAAGTCAATTAATGTAATGTCTTCTAGATTTGAAGGAAATTTAAAAGAAGAAAAACCACTTAAACAGATGGAAAGCATAAGATACAAGACACTATTGAGCCCTGTCAGTTCACACTCAAAGAGTTAGTGTTTTGTCAAATGCATTGTCGCTGTGGCTTTGTACTTAGCAATTATCACTTTATTATTACAGCTTAGCTGCTCCTGGCCTCACATTTTAATGCCTTCTGGTGTCAAAAAGGCAAATCTCTTTAAAAGTCTGCTATCATCAGCAATGATGAATGTGAGAGACACTTTGTTCAAGCCGACAAAACATTAAGTATCTAAACATCCAGTTTTTAAACAAGACTTTATTTGAAAGGACACAGAAATCTTTTCCCAGCCCTCAATCTATTTTGGTAAAATCTTATTAATTTACACCCTGCTGATTTTAAGCTTGTGAGATCAGTGATAGACTGAAATTCACATTTGTCTATGAAAAAAGATGTGGTAAGTGTTTCAGGTAAGGTTTAAAAAATAATAAAAAGAGGCTAGCTGCAGTCTATATGGGGACACAAACAGTGACAGTTCCTAATGAGATCACCACAGACCCAGGAACTGAATTGAACTGTTAATACCAGCCTTGTTCATTTAATATTTATTACTTTCTAACCACTGTGTTTGATGTTATAATATACTTGATTTCTTCCCAAGAAGAGGTTTTTTAATGTAGTGAGGGATATGCAAACATAAATATATATGGTGGAATGTAACAAAATAAATGTCAAGATGGTATTCACAGGATACAGCAGGGACAATTTGCCATTTTTTTTTTCTTCAAACATTCATGGGCTATTGGTAATGATTTGCTTTAATTATTTATTGTTTGACACCCCAGCTGGAGTACATGGGCAAGGACCAGAGAGAGCAGCCTGTGCCTCTCAGAGTTAAAAACTAGAAGGGCTGTCTCAGTTGTCTCTAGAGTGAAGACAGCACAGGCAGAAGAACAACATCAACACAAGTCCAGAAACCTAGTTTCCACTTATTACTAATCTAAATCATTCCAATAATTTCATCCCCATTTCTGTGGATAATTTGAAGGTTACCATTCCCTGGAATCATTTCTGATAATCTTGCTCTTTCTTTAATTGACCAGTCACTTCCATGGTCCAGTACTTCGGCTCATCTTCATAACTTGACAAAAATCCAAACCCATCGTGCATGTTATATTCTCAGCTAAAACTTTTATGAGTTGTATGCAAGTAGAACGTGTAGCCTGAGATAAGAGGCTGAGTAAAATCAACATGTTTCAAGGACAGGTTGTACGGGATGACTCCGAACACGATCGTTTGTTTGCTTTTCCTCCTCCTGTACCTGTAGGCAGCATTTATTAGACCTTCACCATCCATGTGTATATTATTTTAAACAACATCTGATATTTTATTCTTTTTTCTTATCCAGCCCTCTTATTTCCCATTCATTTGTGACTGGGTATGAGAAATAAGCAACGTGACACAGACCTCATTATATTAGGAAAAAATGGCAATAGCCAACTCAGCAATCTTTCTTTCTTTTATTTTCTTTAATTCTTCTTTCTTTAGTACTCTGGTGTACAGGGTTGAGTTAATCTTGGCAGGTGATCAGGTCATCTCTCAGCACATTCATTGTTCTAGACAAATTCATTCTCTTCATTTGTGTGCTCCTTTTTACACTCTCCTATTTCTCTCCCTTCGTGTGCAGCCATTTAATGTGGTTTTTGTGTATCTTTTTGTACAAGTTGTTTTTGCACAATATGTCCTTGGTTTTGTGTGTATGTATTTTAATTTATGTTAACCCTGTTCCTGGACCCTTATCTCAGGGAATTCCCACACAGATTCATGAGGGAAAGGTGCAGGGTATTTGTTGCCACATTGTTTCTGGGGGCTGAGAGATGTAGGCAGCTGGGCCATGGGTCACTGGGGGGCACCGAGAGATGAAATCTGGTGACGTGCACCATGGAGGGCTCTACTCTGAATGAACAGTCACAACGCCAAAGTTTCCTAGAAACCGTGCTTAGTGAAAAAAGACAGAAAAGTGGGAGAATTTTCAAAAAGTATTATCTTTCTGATCTGTGACTATGATTGTGCAGTATTAGGAAATGAGGTGACAAATATGAACTCAATCTAGCTTTTGAAATTTTGACACAGTGTGCGGTATATTGGGTAAAATAAAGGCGTGAAGTCAGATCTGGAATTAAACTCAAACTTATGCATTTGCTAGCGGTTTGATCTTGGGCTGGTCATTTAGACTCTGTGGGCTACACTTTTCTCATCCATAAAATGAAGAATAATGTGTGGGATTACACATATTTAACCACTGAAATGTGTGCAGTTGATTTAATGGAACCTTTAAGGGAAGTAAAAGAACAGTATATCTTAAAATATAAGAAATTATACATAATCAGTCTAACTAGTTCTTGGATTGAATGGTCAGCCTTTAATTTACAGTGTTTAATGTAATCTTACATTATTTAACAGTACTTAATTGAATATATGAGTATTTAACATGTAATACTGTTATAATATGTTATACTATTTGATCTTTATTATAAACCTGTAAATGTTGGCTGTGATTATTATAGTCATTTATTAATACTCATTTAAATATTAATATAATTATATCATTATCTCATGTAAGTCTTGCTACAATCTTGAAATTATGTATTGTAATTACAGAAATTTGAGTCTTAAGTAAATAAATGGCATTTCACAGACGAAAGAGGAAGAGCTAGGATACCAGCCAGCCATTTAAATATATGTTAAAATCAGATCCTCTGTTTTTATATATATATATTCATCACACTATGATGACTGTACTTATGTAGATTCAAGTACTTTCCCTTGCAAATAAAAATTTAAAGGTAAAGAATTTTATAATCTTCCTTTCCATGTTGAATTACCAAGCATGTTTGGTTAAAAAAAAAAAAAAATGATGTTTTGAAGTCCTGGTGAGCCGTTTCAATACTCAGGGAGTCACTGTTTTTGTTTTTGTGTTTCCTGCTCTAATTAGAATGTCCTCTTCATGCAAAAGTCAAACTAGAGTTCAATAGGAACTATTTGAGATAATGTTCCAGTAATAAGTGAAATAAAACAGGTGACATTTTACTGTGTTTAGGGAAGGAAGTAAAATCTTTTCCTGAAGTTTTCCTATGCAAAAAGAAAAAAAAAAGAAATAGTGACATCTTTTGGGTATTAAAATTACATTTAAAAAAAGGGTAGACTTATTTTCTTAGATTTAAATGTTTTCTAACTTTCTAAAATGAAAATTATATTTCTAGTTTCACCAGTGATATTTGAAGTCTGTTTTGAAGATTTGTCAGATAGGTCATTTTATTAGAAGATATTTTGGTATCTAAAAAATACATAAAGTGAAATCATTTTTACAGGCTGCTATTTAATTCTTCTTTACATGTATCACTGGAGTAAGCATTGGAAATTATAGATAATATGACACCCTAATTACAGTTTAAAAAGACTACTTGTTCATGGTCTGAAGTACAACCTAAATCAACTGTTGAAATATACATTTAGGAGAAGAAGAATAGATAATATTAGTTCTATTATTTTGGATTAAGTCATGATTATGCAAGTGCTATGTTTTGAGGCATCAGAATTATCTTTATATTGAAAATACAGAATTTCAAATTTATGTCAAAAGTTTGACAACGTATATGCATATATATGTGTGTACATATATATGGGTATACACATATATTCTTCAAAAATTTAGTATTGTCCATAAGATAGTAATTGTGCAGAAAAGATACTGGACTGCTAAATTAATATATGCTACTTCATGTATATTAAGAATATTTAGGTCTTTTTTTACTCTGTCACCTTTTCAGCTGTCTAGGAACAAAGTTAAAGGACACAGAAAATAAATACAACTCTCATTGTTAGGAAAATTTGAATATTTGTTTTACGATGTCCTCTGTTCTCTCTGATTGTTGTAATCAAGGGAATTCCAAACCTTAGATTTCCTATATAATGGGGACAGAATAGCAAGGGTTTGCAGAGCTATTCCTGGGTTTGGTGAATCAAGATAACATTGGACATCTGAAGTTACCAAAGGCCACACCTGAGCATAACCACCTGGGTATCATTTATCAAAAGTCCTAGAGACAGAAACAAGGCAAATGGTAAATAGATGTGTGAGCTGGTCAGGGTAGGGCAGGGCAGAATATACTTTAAGCATATAGGTCTTAGGAAACAGATATGAGATGAGGCTTGTACTTCTTACAGAAGTCCCTTTTATTGATAGAGTAGAAGCTAATTTCCAGTGACTGGCAACCAACAGGAATAAAAAAGGAGAAGATAAATCTTATTAGTAATATTTTAAATAGGTCATATGGCTTATACAGAAAATAGGTATTGACATATAAAGACAAATTCTAACAGTGTGAAAAGAAAAAGAAAAGATCCAGCAACTTCGAGTAGATTAATATCATCATCAAAATTTTGAGTACATGTACAGTCATTTCCTTTAAAGAAAGAGAATCGAATTAGACAAAGACATTGGCAGAAATCTTAAAACCAGAACAGAAGACTACTTTGGAAAACAAATGGACTGATGTTATTAGGTAGGAAACAGAATTAAAGTAACTTAATCCAGAGCTGAGAGGCAAGTTGCCATGAGAGACTTTGGCATCTACATTGAAATTGCTATGGATCTGAGTGTTCACTTTTATTAAGGTTTGGCAGCGTTGAGAGCAGTTTAAGCTTCTACATGTGTGTGTAAGCCCATCTCCTAGAGATATAAAACCTATGTTCTTACTAAATCAACATATCTCATCGCTTAAACAAGCAGAACTTTTTTTTTTTTAATTTCTGGTGAAAGTTATAGATAATAAAGCACATCGAATTTCTGATTTTTTTTCCAGAAATCTGAATGGCTTAGAAAAGGGAAAAATATGATTCTTACCCTACTTGGTAATACCACATTGATTGGAGGAAACCACTTTTTAAGAGCTGCACTAGTACATCGGATGTCACACATGTACGTTCGAGGTGATAATATATTTCAAAACACAGTAGGATGTAACTCTGTCAACAGTAGAAGCGCAGAGCTGAATAAGAGTGTTGAGGTCCAGAATTAGGTCTACGGGCTGAGCTGGAGGTAAGCCAGAGCCAGATGTCAAATCTAGGTTGAAACCACTTTTTTAGGTGGTCTGCATGAGAAAGCTCCAACATGGGTATTCTAAGCATGATTCTGGAGAATCCAGGAGCAGGTAGTCTGTTGAGTCTACGTGCAGTCCTCGTTATCCATCATAACCCCCTCAGTGTCACAGAATGGGGTTCTAAGGCAGAACTCTTGTTGTGAAGGTCTCAGGTGAGTAGGAACTAGCACACTCAGCAGTGTATTAAAAGAGGAATCTAGCTTCAAACCTGGGAGACATTGTGATGTCTCGATGTAGAACGAAGCAGAAGATTTCCTTCAGAGGCTCAGCATGAAGACACATAATCAACAAAATTCCCAGAGTGCTGAGCTTGGGTTCCTTAAAATCTAGCTCAAGAATGTCAGGAAAAGCTCTAGTGAACAGACATGGAGAAGTAATACTTCTGGAGGTGGAAGAAGAAGGAGGCAGAGACTGAGAGTCAGTGAAGATCTCCGAGGTGGACCCCAAGCAAATATGCTGCATTTATTTTTTCTGCTGTGTATGTTTTGGTTATTTTGTCCCCTTTGTGTTCAGCAGAGAAAATATCCCAATTCCTCAGGAACTTATGCTGCAGGAGAAGAGAATTCATTTATAGAAATAGAATCCAAATGTACCAGGCATGCAAGCGGAGCTGGGAAGGATCCCGCCCAACTTGCTACAATGTTGGATAAATGATTCAGCCTTGCTGGTCCTCAGCTTCAAGGGAGTTGAGTTAAATGAGGGTCAGTGTTCACTTCTCGCACTATTATTTAAGGTTACTACTCAGAGTTGATGTACTTTAAATTCATTGTATTTGAAATTTAAAAATTGTCAGGTTTTCCACAGGCATCTGTTTTGTAATGACCCCTCACAGACGTTAAACAGGGCTCACAATATCTTTAAGAGTAGTATTCCTTCTTCATTAGAGTGGACTACTGGACCTATTTTTTGAGGCAAGGTGATGGTTTAGATGACCTCAGGGGTTGATTTTCATATCCACGATCCTGTGAAAACTCTTCTGCTTCTTGACTTTATTAAAATGGCTTTCCTATTCTAATAGGTCATAAAACAACCTAAAGCACATTTTCTAATTTTCTTGATTGGCATAAGATCAGCACATATGTTTCTTTTTCGCTCACCCAATTTGTATCATGTCAACATGTGTACTTTTAGAAATGGAATTGTCCATATGCAACAAGCAAGATTCATTTTAATGGATATGCATGCTATATTGAGGTGCAAGTCATTTGGTGTATTAATATTTTCACTTTAAAGCTCTGATAGTTTGTTTAAAATCTTGTTTAATGTTCTGTTTTATGCTTTATGACATCAGTGAAATTTTAGACTATTGACCTGTTGATGAAGAAGGTAATCTTTTTTTAAGTTGTAGGCAAACTAAAATTATTTCATACTAAAACTATTTCATAGTAAAAAAGACAGAAATGCTTTTTCCTTGAGCAGTGCATCTGTGTATGAAAGTTTAACCAGTGACTAGACCATAAAATAACAATAAGTGAGTTATGCATGTCATTCATCCTGCATGTGAAATTCTGAATAAAAAGTATAGCATCCTGAGCTCTTAAAAAATATAGCAACCTGAGCTCTCATCCCAGGTCCTATGTTAGGCAGCAATGATATAACAATAATACAAAAATACCAAGAACAGTGACTGCCACTTAGTGAACACTCAGATATGGCTGTATGAATCCATGGTCTATGGTTTTACAGAACTTAAATCCATTTGAGAAAGTAGACAGCAAAGAAAACAATTATACTGACGTGGGTTTAGTACCATATTGGGGCAACTCAGAACAACCAGCTTAGTCTAGTCAGAAAGCTTCTTGGAAAAATCATAAGAAACTGAGGAAGAGAGTGAAAATTTAAGGGTAAACATGAGTTAGCTTTTGTCTAGGGCAGGGGGCTATGCAGAGAGTGAGGAAGAGAACAGCATCTGTGAAGGTGGAAGATGACTGGGAAGTTGGCGAGTTTGAAGAAGGGAGTGAGATTCAGCACAGCTGAAATGTGGCTAAATTTTTTGAGGGGGGAGAGGCAGGTAGTAGGAAAAGAATTTGAGAAAGGATCCTATAGGACAAAAGCGCAGGGTCTTGAAAGCCATGTTAGGAAATTTAAAGCTTATTTGGAAAGAATATTGAACCATAAATTTTAGACAGGACAGTGATATGGCTGGTTTTCATTTCTCATGTAATAACTATCTTCTTTCCGAAGGCCCGTGTGTCCTGGGCTGGAGGTGAGGCAGGAGTCCTCCTCACCACTGGTCCACTTATATCAAACACACATGGCACTCCCTACCCTTCTTTGCAGTCACTTACATAGCTCTGGTCAATCTCCATCACTCCTTGAGATTTTAGCCCCTAATTTATCCCCACCCTTCTCAACACCACCCCTGAGTATATAGTGATTTCAGTGTCCAAAAAGACCACTTTCAGTACTCTGTACTCTTGGTGTCTCAAATTCTTCTCTTCCAGTTATCTGGTCCTCTGCTTCACCTTAGCAACCCAGCCCAAGTTCATTCTGTAGATACCATCTTTACCAATTACTGTATTCCTCCAGGGTCTCAAAGTAAGCATCCCACTCTCCAAACACACTCTCTTGTCTTTAATAAGATCAACTTACTTCCTCTAGTACCCTAAGTACAAGACTTCAACCCACACTCACTGGGGCATGTAATCTATTAACACTACCACTTTTTTGTGGTCATTTATCCACCTTGTTTCTGATTTCACTCCTTAGCCTTATAAATATGATGGTTCGACATTATAATCTCTTCATTGCATATACCTTGATTTTCTGTCCCCATATCCTCTGTGGGTCCTCACTTGTGAAACCCCAGCTCTGGCTAAATGTGATCCTTGGCTTCATTGTAGCCACATGTGGCAATAGAAAGACCAGCACCAAAGTGACAGGTTTTGCTTTAAATTCATGACCACTTATCTCAAGTAGCTTTTTAGTGCTCTAGCATTAACTCTTCTAAATGACTGTTTCACTTCCTCTCTCCTCAAACCTGTAATCTCTCTTCACTTCTCCATACTCTTAGCTGCTCATAGCTGTCTCTGGTTTTACTGAGAAATAGAAACAACCAGAAATACAGAAAACAGAATCTTCATCACACATTGCCACCATTGCGTCTACCGAACTACCTAGCTCAGTTGGAACCATTAGATCCACCTACGTTACTGATACTGGGGATGAAATTTCTGAGTTCTTATATGTGGTCAGCCCCTCCACTTGGGCAGACTCCTATCCACATTTTGCCAATGAACATGTAGATATAGATAGATATAAACACATACACATATATTCATATATATGTATATACATATACATGTTTGAAGATTTTACATATGTGCATGTAAATATAAATAAAATCTTTGAAATAAACCAACTGTCTTTAAGTATACATCCTATTGCTGCTACTATACAATCTTACCACTTCCTTTTACAGCAAAACCTTTAAAGAAATGTATTTCCTTCTTACCTTCACCTCTTTCTCTGTCCAGTCATACAAGTGAAATTCTGATTACCACCTCTTTACCATAAGAAAAGTTGTCAAGGTCAAAAATGTTCTCCATACATTAAAAGCCATTCTCGATCCTCATCTTTCTCAAATTATTATAATAATATGATACAGTCAATCAGTTTCCTTCTTAAAAGAATTTACTCACAGGGCTTCTAGAGAATTAGTGTTTCTTGATGAGGGTTCTACCATCTATCATACTTCCTGATGTCAATCTTGTTGCCTATTCTCTTCATGTTTTTAATGTTATGTGTGTGTCCCTAAGGTTCTCCTTTCACCTTCCCGATGCCTGTCTATACTCCCCCTGAAGGTGATGCCTTTAAGCCTTATGGCTTTAGATGCTGTCTGTGTGCTGATAACTCCAAGCTTATGTCTTTTAACCTGTGCCTCTAGCTATCCCATTGCTCAGGCAAAACAGTGGAGCCATTTTTATTTATTTATTTTTATTTATATTTTTTCTTAATTTTATTTTGTCGATATACAATGTGGTTGATTATTGTGGCCCATTACCGAAGCCCCCCTCCCTCTCCCCCCTCCCACCCAACAATGTCCTTTCTGTTTACTTGTTGTATCAACTTCAAGGAATTGTAGTTGTTATGTCTTCTTCCCCCCCCTCGTTTTTTTTCTGTGTTTGTGTGAATTTATTTATTTATTTTTAGCTCCCACCAATAAGTGAGAACATGTGGTATTTCTCTTTCTGTGCCTGACTTGTTTCACTTGATATAGTTCTCTCAAGGGCCATTTTTGATTCCTCTCTTTCTTTCCAATTCCGTATTAAATCAATCTTCACATTCTCTAAGACGTATATTCTTAATGCATCATAAATATGACCACTTATCACCTCCCTTATGGCTGCCAGCCTTGCTCAAAATGCCATTATCTCCTGTCTGTACCTCACTAATGCAAGATGTTAACAATGGGGGAAACTGGGGTGGGAATGTTGGAGCCGGAGAGTTCTACATGAGAACTCTCTTTACTTTCCCTTCAATTTTTCTGAAAACCCAAAACTGATCTAGAAAATAAATTCTATTTAAAGTCCTTAAAATTCTTACATGCTAAAAGACTATTAAGTTTGTACTCAATTACATTTGTAAACCAGTGTCAGAGCACTTAACGTTAGTATTTATACTACTAAACTGCATTTTCTTGTAAGTACTAAGCAAACAAAATTAAATACTTTGTAGTGTATTGTCTGAAGTATATAGTCTCCTTTAGTGGAAAAACTCAATTTAAGTTAAAAAAAAAAAACCTTCAGAAGGAGAAATATAATTGCATTTTAAAATTTAGATATATAATAAGTAAGGTTGTCTTATGCAAGTAGAATAACTGGTGAATTACAGTAATGGAAATTTTTCACAAAATTCCCTGAGTAAAAGAGAAGGGTGAACAAGTAGCCCAGAACATTCTGAACTGTAGTTCTTAGCTAATGTAACATTTCTTTGATGTGCACAGATTTTTAAAAAACTAGAATTACCTTCTATTACATAAAATATTCATGATCAGTTTAATATAAGATATTTTAAGGTTTTAACATTTACATAAGTTTATATTTTTCCAAATTTGGGGAAAACTGGAACTCAAAGGATGAATGTGACTTTTATCTCCCATATAGATGCAGAAGGTTTTACATTGGCCTCTCTACATGGAATGTGTTTATTTGATGGCTTATGTGTGGAGGACAAAATGGATGTGTTGTAAACAAAACACAAATTACCCTGTTTGACCCTCAATAGCACTCAAGAATTTTTCCAGTTCATTTCCAACTTTATTCATTTATATATGTATTTATAGGTCTGTATACTTGCTTTCATTTATTCATTTATCCAGGAGTTAAACAAGGAGGCTTAATGTGCCAGAACTTGTGCACTGTTAGGGGAAGAAATTTTCAAAAGTATTTACAGGTAGACTTAGATAAATGGATAGCAACATTCCAAGCCAGTATCTTTTAAAGCACATATTGTTATGTAGCATTATAAATATAAAAGGATTTCAAAGAGTTCATGGAAAAATGGAATTAAAAGATAAAAAATAAAAAATATAAACTTTCTCTACATAAGCTGCACAAGGTTCAAGACACTTTATAAGCAATGATACCAACCATTTAGTTTATCTCTAGATAGGATTCCAGAATTCACCATGCCAATGCAATATTTTTTACATTATTAACTGAAGAAAAAATGGTGCCTTTTAAAGATTTATTAAGATTAAGAAACAAAAAGAAGTCAGAAGGAGACAAACCAGAGCTGTAAAGTGGATGCCTAATGATTTCCCATCAAAACGCTTGCAAAATTGTTTAATGAGAGAAATGAACAGGAGCATTGTCCTTGTGGAGAAGGACTCTTTGGTAAAGTTTTCTTGGGGAGGTTTCTGCTAAAGCTCTGGCTAACTTTCTAAAAATACTGTCATAATAAGCAGATGTTATCATTCTTTAGTGCTCCAGAAAGTCAACAAGCAAAATTCTTTGAGCGTCCCCAAAAAACTATTGTCATGACCTTTGCTCTTGACTGGTCTGCTTTTGCTTTAACTGGACCACTTCCACCTCTTGGTAGCCATGGTTTTGACTGTGCTTTGTCCTAAGGATTGTACTGGCAAAGCCCTGTTTTAGGTACTGCTACAAATCTTTGAAGAAATGCTTCAGGATCTTGATCCCACTTGTTTAACATTTCCATTGAAAGTTCTGCTCTTGTCTGCAGCTGAGCTGGGCACAGCAGTTTTGGCACCATCAAGCAGAAAATTGCTCAACTTTAATTTTTCAGTCAGAATTGTGTAAGCTAAACCAATTGAGATGTCTATGGTGCTGGCTTTTATTTCTTCTATTAATTGCCAGTCCTCTTCAATTAAGGCTCAAACAAGACTAATATTTTCCTTGAAAATTGATGTGCATGATCTATACTGCAGGTTTCAACTTTAACATCACCTTTCCCCTTCTTAAAATGAGTTATCCATTTGCAAACTACTGATTTCTTTTTTTTTCTTTTTTTTTAATCCATGCTATTAATTTTATTGCTTTCATAGCCACCTCTTCAATTTTTTCATCAATTTTTACCTTTCTTTTTTTTTTTATTGGTTGTGAATATTCATGAGATACAAAGCTGATTTCTTTGGGGCATTGTCCTCACAAACTTTTTGTGACGCATCAGTGATTTCACCCTTCTTTCATCCAAGCTTCACCATACATTTGATGTTTGTTTTTGCTTCAATTTTAGCAGAATTCATGTTACTCTCATAGGGGTTCTTTTCAAACTGTTGTCTTATCCATTTTAGTGTCTCAAACTAGGTCCAGTTTAAACATGTTAGAACAAGTTTGTACCAGTTTGTTTTGGTGGAAAAAAATTTTAAATATATTCATAGTTTTTTAATAATACAATTTATATAGTGAAATTTTTGAAGGTACCTCGTAATAAGATGCCTTCCCTCTCCATCAGGTTGGTTGATGTGCTTCCTCATTTATATATAAACTGTATCCAAGGAAGTATGTGTCAGCTATGTGAAAATATCTCTTATACTGCTTCTAGATACTTCTAGCCCAATGCAAAGTAAATCAGTTGTGTTATGAGCTCATCTAATTTGGGATACACACCATCGGGAAAACACTTCTTGAACCAGAAGTTCTCAACTCTGGAGGTCCCAGAGAATATTTCTGGAGGTCCATGACAGAAAAAGTACTTTAGTAATAACTTTTTAAAAATGTCCCATTTCTTCTACCTCCTTCTCCCATGATGCCTATTCACTTGCTATTTTGGGGTCCGGCTACATTAAACATGTTCTAAAATAGAATTCTCCCAATAAATCTTCATGCCTTTCATAGCACTCAGCAAATTGCCAATAACAACAAAAAAATGAATAACAAATAATAATACCTTTAAGATTTTTTTTTTTTTTTTTTTTTTTTTTTTTTTACTGTATTAGTATTGATAGTACAAATAAAGTCAGGTAAAATTGTTTGCAGGTGGTTTCAGTGACTCAGATCATAGGAAGTGGTTATGTTCAAACAGAAGGAAACAATGAAATATTTTGGAAGTTTGAAAGTTGAAAGTAAAGCTGCTGAAGGAATGCTTACTATTTTCTCTTCAGCTTCCATGAACACAAAATTGGAATTCTGTTTTTAGGAATGTGCTTTAAATATCACTTATCTGTTTTTATCTCATCAGTACTAATGAGTCTCCTTTGACTATGCTATGACTAGGAGTAAGGTGTTGTAATTAAATTAAAGTAAAAGTATGCCAATTTTATTTATTATTTAGTGAAAGAAATGTGTTACCTATAACTCAATACTGCACAAAGTTTGTAAATCACTATATTGCCATTTACCTTTCCTTGCTGATATTCAAATAGCTTAATAGTGATGATAGCAGACAACCCAAATTGGTCATAAACTCATTTTTACTGGGAAATATATAAAATAACGTATTTAAATATTTTACTATACAGTAGAAACTTATCCTAATGTGCCAGTTAGCTCCTTTTTTCTTTATATTTAGCAATTCGACTATGGATTAAATGCTGATTATTTCAGATAATAGTCATCAAAATTATTCAGAGGAAATTAATCAAAGTTTCTTGGTGAAAAAATACCTGGAAGGATATGGCTATTGGCTTGGTTTCAAAATAACCAAAATTATAGTAGACAAATGCAGAAAGTTTAGAACTTGGAATCATAAATATAATTCATCAAATAATGAGGTACCCATTTCTATTTCAGAAACATTTTAAAAACAAGACACTTTGGGAATCGCTTCTGGTTCTTTTTTTTTTTTCTGACTGGTAAGGGGATCTCAACCCTTCACACGGTATGGTCCACACCACGCTCAGCCAGTGAGCGCACTGGCCATCCCTATATAGGATCCGAACCCGTGGCCTCAGCGCTACCAGCACCACATTCTCCCGAGTGAGCCACAGGGCCGGCCCACTCTTCTGGTTCTTTGAACTTCCATAAGAATATGATTAATAACTATATTTATAGGTTACATATTCAAAAAATTATAAACAAATGTATGAGTATATGTTTTATTATGAGATTTTTCTATTTGAATTTAATTTTGTGAAAGAAGGATTCTGTTTGCTTTGCTTTATTTTCTATCCAAGGAAAAAAACCTATATAAATGCATTTAGGTGACCATGACCCAAAAGGCTTCGTTAATAAAGGAGAGGCTGCAAGATAAAATAATTTCCACTGCCTGTGTTTTTGTCATTTTGGAAATTGCAATCTGGATGGATGTTTGTACTGTAGAATAAAACCTTTCTTTCTGTTATCACATATTATTGTTGTGATCATTATAGATCTTTTCAAAGACTTATGGGTTCTCTTCTAAATTAAAAAAGAAAAAATTGAAATTAGGTTATAATGTCCTCCCTTTCCTTCGTGGGAAATTGAGCATTAGTCTTTGACTTAGAATCTAATCACAAACTATTGCTTGTTTCCTATTCACATAATTTATATTTCTTATTTATATATTTATATTATATTATAATTTATATTATTTCTTATATTTTGCTTATATATAAAGCACCTTTTTTGAGACTGTTTCTTTTATTTTTCTACTTATTCTTTTTATGAATTTATTCTGATATAATTTCTCTTTATAATTTGGGATATCTAATTTTTAATTTAATAATAGCTTGAGCCTTAATTTTAATTTATTAACTAAGAGTACTTACTGATTGTTAAATATCCCATTAGTTCCTAATTTGTTTTTTCTTTTTTTTTTTTTAGATAATAATCATATGATTCTTAATAAAATTGGTATCTCTTGTGTTTTATGAAAATTTCACTACCCCTTTGTGGAAGCAGATTTTTCTTACTCTCCAGTAAATTGTCGCCTGTGTAGATGGTCTATGGTGCGATGAGTGCTTTCTTAATAAGGGGGCTGAATGGCTAGAGTACAGAACCATGAGGAAGAGTTACCAAATCACGTTAAAAATAAGTAAAATCAGGTAGATTTATTCTGAATTCTCTTGTTCTTAATGTTTAAATTCCTTTAAGTTTTATAATTTTATTCACATTTAATTTTTGCAGTTCTGTAACTGGTTTTTCTACAATTTCTTTTTGGTTAAAGTAATAAGAAAGAATAACTAGATTTTTGTATGTAGATTCAACATTAGTTGGAGATTAAGGCTGGTGCTTCATAATGTGTGATAACAGATGGAAACTTAGGGAAAAAATGGCAATGTCATTTCTTTCATTGGGTTTCATGATGCTGGATTTCATCCCAATGTCCAAAGGCAAAGAGGCACATAGCCCAGTGCTCTTAAAAAGCTCCCTTCTGAAAGCAAACATCTGTTGTGTGTTAATTGAGCAAAGATAAAATAGGGAAGGAAGGACTGTTAGTTCCCTAGGTACTTTATTAGTGCTCTCTACTATTCATATCCGCAAAGAGGAAAGTGGGAAATACGTATTTCTATTGTCATGAAAATTAATATTAAAATTATTTGACAATGTTTTGTCTCCCTTTTTTTCTTTTATTTTCTGAATTTTATTTACTTTTCATTTTACATATTTATGGGGTACAGTTTGTTGTTTCAATACATGCATATATTGTATAATAATCCAATCAGAATAGTTAGCATATCTATCACCTAAACATTTATCATTTCTTTGTGGTTATAATACTCAAGATCCTCTTTTCTGGCTATTTTGAAATGTATGTTACAATGTTATAAGCTATTGTCACCAGTGAGTACCTGGACTTATTCTTCCTATGTAACTGTAACTTTGTAACTTTGTACCATCCTCCAGCCTTTCCCCGACTCCTCTTTCCCTCTTGTTTCCCTGTCTCTGGCAAAAAGGATTCTACTTTCTATTTCTATTTTTTTTTCTTTTTAATTTAGTTTTCTTCATTGACCCATGATAATTATATATACCTATGGCATGCAATATGATATTTGGATGGTTACAAATTAAATACCCTTAACATTTTGTCACACATCTCGATGAGAATATTCTACTCTGTAGAAAGAGATTCTCTATAATTGTCTTTAATTTCAATAAAATTGGATAAGTATCTCTTTGCAAGATGACACAACATAAACACTTGCTATATGGACATCCCAAGCATCAGCTGAAATGCGGAGGTGTTCTCTCAGCTACAAATATTCCACATGATACCGTGGCTTTAATTCTGCAGTTGCTATTGTACTCTGTAAAAATCCTTGATATTAGTCCCTCAAGGCATAAATTAAGAAGCACCAGCATTGTAGGATGTCAGGCGCTTCATTCCTACTGGTCATGATGATGGTTTAATTTATGTAAAAAAGAGAAGAGAAGAAAAGAAAAATAATTCTGAGCTGAAAATAAATTGTTTAATAGAATGCTTTGTATATAAATATTAATCATCACATAAGATTATCTATGTTGCTGCATTTTAAAGCAATGCCAATACTTATCAGGCTTATTAAGGTATCAATGCCCTTAAATTCTTAAAGATTTTATAAGTTCATCACATAGAGACAAAATGATGAAATGTTATAGATTCAAGTGGTCTAATAATGTAAGATAACATTCTTAAGAACATTGGAATCACTGGATGTATTTAATTACCTTAATTCCTTTGTAGATACTCTAGAATTAATTCTGATTTAGCTTAATATACAAGAAATAAAGCAACTAAAATGCATGTTTTACTTCTTTTTATATTTAACAACTTTATTAGTATCTATTTCATATATCATAAAATTTACCCATTTGAAGAGTTTAATTCAATTCAGTGGGTTCTAGTATAATGATGGAGTTGTGCAACAATAACAATAATCTAATTTTAAGATATTTCCATTATTTCAAAAGAAATTCCATATGCATTAGCAGTCATTTGCCATTCTGTGCTTGCCCCAGCCCTTGGCAATCACTAATGTACTTTGTTTTTACCTATTTTGGGCATTTCTTATAAATGGAATCATAGAATAATATGTGACATTTTTTGACTAGTTTCTTTCACTTAAAATGTTGTTTGCAAATTTCATACATGTTGTAGCATGGATCAATACTTCATTCTTTGCATGGCCAAATAATATCATTGTAGTATGGATATACCACATTTTGTTTCATTTATCAGTTGATGGGTATTTGGTTTTTTTCCCCACTTTTTGGCATTATTTTTGTGTAGGCGTATGTTTTATTTCCCTTGGAATCGCTGGATCATATGATAACTACGTTTAACTTTTGAGAAACTACAAAAATTTCATAGTGGCTGTATCATTTTACATTTTTATAAGCAAAGTTTGATGGTTCTATTTCTCTACATTCTTACCAACACTTGTTAGAGTCCATCTTTTTTGATTATAATCATCCTTGAGAGTGTGAAGTGGTATGTCATTGTGATTTAGATTTGAATTTTTCTAATGACTAATGATGTTGAGCATGTTTGCATATGCCAATTTGCATATTTTCTTTGGAAAAATATTAAGATTCTTTGACCATTTTCTAATTATTTGAGTCTTTTTTTTTATTCTGAAGACAAGTTCTTTCTAAAACACATGGTTTACAAGTATTTTCTCTCATTTCTCTTATTCTGTGAATTGCCTTTTCACTTTCTAGATGGTATCCTTAGAAGCATAAAACTTAAAAAAAAAAATTTGTATAAGTCCACTTTGCTTATTTTGTTATCATTTTTACTTTTGCTTTTGGTGTTGAGTATGTTGCCCGATCCATTGTCATGAAGATTTACTTTCATGTTTTTTTCTGAGTTTTATAGTTTTAGCTCTTACATTTAGGTGCATAATCTATTTTAAATTAACTTCGGTGAATTGTGTGAGGTAGAAGTTCAACTTTATTCTTTTGTTTGTGGACATCTACTTGTTCCAGAACTGTTTATTGAAAAGATTATTATTTTCTCATTGAAATGTCTTGGCACCTATGTCAAAAGCCAATTGACCGTAAATGTAAGAGTTTCTTTCTGGACTCTGGACACAATTTTATTCCATTGATCTATTTGTTTATTTTTATCCCAGTAAAACATTGTCTTGACTATTATAGCTTTTCAGTGTTCATTGAAATTGGAAAATGTGAGTTCTCCAACTTTATTTTTTTTCCTAAGGTTGTTTTCATACTTTATTTATTTATTTATTTTTGGTTAAGAACATTGAGCTTTATCACAGACTTACCCACATGTGTTCCCAAATAGAAAGGAACACTGGCACAAAAGCACAGTCACTCGGAGGGATATTCTGGCTTTCTGTCACTTAAGATGACAATAAAGGCTTTTGGGAAGTAAATGGTCAAAACATTGGGAATGTAGTTTTTCATCATTCCAATTACAGTAATGGTCCAGTTAGTGAAAACTATCTCCAAATTGTTTCCAAAAAATGCAATTATCTTAAGATGCAAATCTCTCAAATCTGAATCTGTGTCATTCCATACAGAATTACTCAAATATACCAATTCACTTTTAATCAACATTGTGTTGCTTTGCCCCCCACGGATTTGTCACCCCACTTCCCCTGAGTGATGGAGCCACAGAGGATTACTCAAAGCCCATCTCTTCTGAGCAGTGAGAAGCCCTGAAGTTGTTAACTTCCTTGGAACCCTCAAGCAAGAGGCATCCCTTTCATTTGGAAAATTAACCCTGAATTAGGGCTCTCTTCCTGCATTTATTTTCCAGACCAGGAAGTTACAGGAAGAGAACATAGGTGGGGCTATAGTTTAACAATATAGGCTGGTAACTTTCAGTGAAACAAGCCAGATGACATTCCAGTAAGGCAATTAAGTGGTCCTATCAACAAAAGCTTGATCTTAGCAAACATTCCTTCTTATAGCAACTTCTCAGTATCTTTACATAACAAACAGTAACTAGTCTGTCCTTGAGCCAGCAACCTTGCTGTGCCACAAATCTTTATCTTACACCAGAGACTTTAGAGCCTGAAGAAAATTTCCAGTCCTCTGCAAAGTCAATATTTGAAATTTCAAGGCTTTAGAAAACCAGACCCTGTGAAGTACATTTGCTTTAAGAATATTCCACAACATTGCACCTCTTGCTCTAAAGTGTTTAGAGATCAAATTATTCAGTCAAGATAGCCTCATACAACTTTCAGTAGTCCTATATCTACAACAACTGCATTGTTAATATAGCTTATTAAAAAAGTTATAGTTTTTAGACTTCGAACATCAATAACTGTTTTAGCAATGCATTTATCCATTGCTATCTTGTTTAATATTTTCTCAACATTTTAATAATCCATTCAGTAGACAATGATGCCACCTACTTTAAATGTAAAAATACTTGGTATGAATTTAGTAGCCCATTTTACAAAAGCTTGAAAATTCTATGAAATTCAATAATATATGTATAAAATATAGGTTGGTATGGAAACCACATAAATATTTCTGGCAAATCACAGCTATCCTCATGGGTTACAAGACAACAGGACATTTTATATTAGAAGATCACATTTTAATTTTGAATACCTTAGTAATAATTTCTTTGACCCATCAATTTAAATCATCCAATAATTTTCATAGAAGCAGTAAAAATGATATTATACTGGAGGACCTGATTATGATTATGACTTTGAAAAATATGTAGAATCATGTTACACATATTATATCTTAGCATTCTCTCAAAAGACAATTACTTTCCACCTGAGTTCTCCAAAGAGTTTTAGTAGTCTCCCTATTAATTTCAATGATTTTTATTTTTTCCAGGTGAAAAGCTCGTGGTGATATAACCCTTACCAAAGGGGCTCATAATATTTCAATTTAAGTTATAAATATCTGTGCAAAACTGTTGGGAAAATACAGGAAAATGGTCAGGGCCCGTCAGATGTTCAGAATCTTGCCGAGCATTTGATGTAAATATGCACATGCACCCAGGTGTTCTTTGGTTATTGTCTAATGTAATTGCACACATGCATCCAGGTGTCCTGGGTTATGGACTTGAGTATAAAGGACTAACCGCTCTGATACACGGTGCTTCTCTGGATGCTCTGGGAGACCACTAGGGCGGCTGCTCCTAGCTCTGAATAAAGCCTAATAATTTTTTACTCATGGCTTCCAGGACCTTTTCCTATCACCTAACTCGTAGACCTGTGTGTGAAGGGTTTGTGACCCCGTCTGTACAATGGACTCAAGGGGTCTGTGAGCCCTAGCTTTACAAAAACTTACTTTGTACTAATTATTTTTACTCAGCAAGTTGTCAGGCCTGCTCATTCTTTACAAAGTTTCTGTGTTACACGAGTGGGGTTTAGAGAATTTGTGAACAGAATACTTACCTGAATTTATGCCATCATTCCTCATTACTGTAATCAAATTCCAAGCTGGACAGATCATAAAGACACCCCACAGTAGAGGCCCTAGAGCAGAGTTGGAGCAGATTGGTCAAAGGGACTTGCCAGAATTTCCAGTGCTCAACTTGTCACTTCAAGTTCCATGACAGAAATTGATCCTGTTCTGTTGCTAATGGAAAGATGTATCAGAACTGATTATTAGCTGTTTTCATGGAGACTTAGAAAAGCACTTATAATGATAATAAAAATGGTATTTATGTGTTGTGATCTGCAGCATCAACAAACTTTTTTGCCTATTCTTTGTTTTATTATATTTATCTTTCTTTTCAATGATAGAGATGAGGATTTTCTAAGAATTATAATACCTTTTTAGATGAAATCATTGTCCCCATATCACTAAGATTAAGATTATAGCAGGATCCTTGCTACATTGCAAGTTTGATATTCTAAGATGTAGTTTGTGTTTTTCTTGAGTCATAAATTTTTGGGAATCTACCCAGATTTCAAGCAGACTGCCTGGGGCCTTACCAGAGTAGCAATAGGAACAAAGCAATTATTCTGTACTCACAGTAAATATTGAATTGGATTCATCTGGCATTCTCAAAGCTTTAGAATACTATTTACATAAAATTTTTCAAATTATGGCCTACTTGCTTGGCCAAGATTTTTAACAACAGTGGAAGTGCATCTGTTGCTTTAGCTTATCCAGCATCCACTTATTTTTTTTTAATCAAGTGAACACTATTCCAGGCACTTGAAATACACACATGAATAAAATGAATACCCTTCCTGTATGAAGTTTGCTTTCCAGTGGAGAGAGGCAGAAGACATTAATATATAAATTGTCTGTTAGTAAGAAGTATCAGAATTCTTGCATTGGGGATGGGCTGAGGTATTAAATATGGTGTCTGGCCTGAGCTTTGAGTAAATACATGAAAGATCTTAAAGAAAATGAATCATTCAGATATCTGTTGAAAGTAGGTTCCAAGCAGAAGGAACAATCAGTAAAACCCCTTGATGGAAATCAAATAGAGAAAGCAAACAGATAATATATGGCAGAGTACTGTCTATTGATGAAGCTATGTGTGTCTTTGAGTAGGTGAAAGAGGCTGGGATCTGGTGCACATGTGGAGGGGGACAGGTTAAATTCATATCTGTACCCATACACATATGTATATATTATATACACATCATACGTGGCTGCAACACTATCAAGAGGCTCACAGTTTATGAGAGAAAGAGACAGAAAATGATGAATATAATTTAGCTTAAGTTCAAGGATAAAGGTAAATAACAGTAAAGTGGAGTATCTACTGCAAGCTATAATCATTCAGACCAAGGCAATTGAACTTCTGCATCAAGTGTGTTCCAAGAACTTAGCCGCATCAGTATCACCTGGGAGCTTGTTGAAATGCAAAGAGTTTGAGTCCCACCTAAGACCTACTGATAGAGTTTGGATATGTTATCCCCAAAACTCATGTGGGAATCTGATCCCCAATGTGGCAATGTTGGGAGCTGTTTGAGCCATAAGTGCAGATCCCTCATGAATGGATTAATGCTCTCCCTGCGGGCGGGGGAAAGGTAGTGAGTGAGTTCTTGCTGTATTAGTTCTCAGGAGAGCTGGTTGTTTATAGGACCCTGGCACTTCCTCTCTCTTGCTTCTTCTGCAATGTGATCTGCTTGTACCCGCCAGCTGCCTGCTGCTTTCTGCCATGAGGAGAAGCAGCCTGAGGTCTGCACCAGATGCAGCTGTCCCAGAATCATAAGCCAAATAAACTTCTATTCTTTATAAATTACCCGGTCTCAGGTATTGTTATAGCAACACAAAAACGAACTGATACACCTACTGAGTCATTATTTGCATTTTAACAAGATCCTGAGGTGATTCATAAGAACATTGAAGTTCAAGAAGCTGATCTTAAAGGATTTTAAGAGTAAAGCAGTGGTTCATTCCAGAGAGAAAAGAGAACGTGAACACAGGCATGAGGGAAGAGAAAAAATAAAACACCACCACCACCGACAACAAACCTACCCTGTTGTGTGCAGGAAACTATAAAAAGTTCAGGGCTGCTGGATGATATAACAAAAACAGAGATTACCCTGGTAGGAAGTGATCTGAGAGAGAAAATTAGAGAATTTATGTACCAAACTGTGTACTGAGATTCATCTTGTAGGAACTGGAGGCTACTGAGGGAATGTTTCAAGTAGAGGGGTATGGTCATAATTGTCTTTTAGCCAATTCCTGAGAGATCCACGTGAGAGATCGCGAAGGCCTGGGTTACACCATGAGCATTGGCATTGCTCTTAAAACATCCTTAAGGTTAATTTAAATGTTCATTATTTGTTGTTGTAAATTTTTAGAAGTTGGTACAGATTTTTAAAAATACCAAAATGTTTAAACAACAAATTCAGTAATAACACCACAGGCAACTCCCTCAGTATTTAGGTAGTACAGTCAGGCCTCCGGATCTGTGGGTTCCCCAACCTGGATTCAACCAAATGCAGATTGAAAATATCTGGAAAAACATAAACAAGAAACCCAACAGTACAACAATAAAAATAATAATACAAATAAAAAAGCAATATAGTATAACAACTATTTATTTACATAGCATTTACATTGTTTTAGGTATTATAAGCAACCTACAGATGATTTAAAGTATATGGGAGGATGTGCATAGTCTATATGCAAATACTACAACATTTTCTGAGACTTGAGCTTCTGAGGATTTTGGTATGGAGGAGGTCCAAGAACTAATCCCTCACAAATACTGAGGGATGACTCTATTTTTTTTAATTTTTATATATAGTTTTACATAAGAAATGTCATACATTACTCGAGATTTTGTAAGATTTTTTTCTCAAATAACATAAAAATGGCATTATGAAATCTCAGTAAACATTTTATTGTCTGCAAAATGTTCCATCAGAATAATAGCGTATAATTAAACATAATACTTTCAGTAACCATTAAGGTCAATTCAATTTTTTCATGATCATAATGGAGTATATTTGTGCAAAAAGAGCTTTTTGTGTGTTTCTGATATTTTTCATAAATCTCAATACATAATGAATAAAAATGAATATTTTAGGACTTCAATTTCAAAATGCCTTACAAAATTTGGTCCAATTTATATTCCCGCCATTCTCATCATTTTAATATTATATAACTTTTTTCCTGATCATTAAAAGTACATGCCCTTTATTTAAAATGAATTGTACAAAACATATAAAGATAAAAATTGAAAGTACCCATAATCATACCTGTCAGAGATGATCACTAACTTTTTACTTTATTTCCCTTCAACTTGTTTATCTAGTCATATGTTTTATATTCATCCCTATACAGGTATGATTTGCAAGTATGTACATTTACACACTAATTACATATATTCTATTTTTTAATACACAGATACACAAATGTACATTCTGCCACAATGTGGTCCTTGTGTTTCTAATAAACACACCTTAAAGGCATTAACTGAAAATTGTTTCAATTGAAAATAGTGGAAATTATTTCTTCACATATTTCACAAATGTTTATCCATAAATCTTGAACATCATTGAGTGATTCAGCATTTGATTACACCCCGCTTTTTTATTAAATATCTAGAGCTCAATCTTTTCCTCTCATCAGTTGCTCTATCATACATTTTTATTCACTTTATCACTTGTTGCTATGGTAGAGGACAGAGCCATTCATACGATGCCACAGAGGCGTACTTGTGCTCCTTGCAACCACATGTCACCTCCACCGTTCAAATTCCATTTTCTAGTTTTTAGACCTAGAATATCTAACTGAAGATAGAAAAATACATATAGACTGCACATATATATTTTACAATAGTGAGATCATACACTATGTGCAGTTTAGAGCTTGCATTTTTTTTTTTTTTGGAATTAACATCATATAGTAAACTACATTTTTTTTTCAGAGTTATTTTGTGTCTTGTGTATTACTCTAACACAGATACTATTTCACTGATTTGGAACATGTGTGCTTTGTTTCTGTTATTTTTCTCTCATAGTTTACACACTGAAATAGACATCTTTTAAGTTTTCTGCATCTTTGATTATTCTGCCACTCTTGGTAGCATTAAGTATTATTATATTGCTGTTTTAGATTTGTTGATATTTTAATTAGGTGACTATACTGTTATTAATTTACACATGTAAGTTTGTTTAAATTTTCTAAACTTTATCATATACTCTACAATATTTTGATGTGATGTAATGTCTCAACTGGCTATGAAATTCATGATTATATATTTGCTCTTCCATTTTATTAGTTTGAAATTTAGTTATCTAATACTTATGAACTTATTTTTGCCATTGTTACTACTAGTCTGCATTCCAAAGAAGTATGGGTAGAAATAAAAACAAAACTTTGAAAATTCACTTTTTATAGCATTAGTAGAGGAAAATATAGCATTGAGTAATCATAGAGTAGTAATAGATCTATATTTGTTAATATTATAGTAAGGTTTATTTCTATTCTCTAATCCTAAAATTGTCTGAAATGTTTTCATCAAATCTGGAATCAGCCTCACTTTATTTTTACAATTGAATCATATTGCCGGGTCTAAATTCTCTTTATTTCATTTACTCTATTACATAAATCTTAGAACTTTCATTTGAGGAATACTCATAGAATATTCGAATTTAACTGACATGAAATAAGATTCTTTGTGAAATATATGGAAAATAATATATGTATACTGGTTTGTTTTTAAATTGAAAAACCTTATGAAGAGTTAAGCCTTAATATTTTGTTATCATTCATTCTGTTTTGCTTGTGTGGTAGAATTATCTATATCGTTATTCGTATTATGCCAATATATTTCATTTTAATATCAAAGTTCACCAATCAAAGTAATATAAATATAAAGCTATTTATTTCCTGTATTTCTATTCTTGAGTCTTTGAGGCATATTCTGTCTTATAAAGATTCAGATTAGATGCAGATTTTTAAAAAATGTGCTGACTTTATCAGGATTAAATTTGACTCTGTGACTAAGTTTTTATCAATCTGAAGGTATTAAAACATCAGTTTAGTCATTAACAAGATCAAATAAGAATTTCCTGAATCAGTTGATTGCTGTAGTGATTGTACTTTCTACCTGCAATCATATCTGCTGGTTTTATTGCTCTGTGGTAGAACTGTGTTTGATCAGTAGGGTTAAAAAGTGTCAAAAAGTTTGTGTACCTCAAAATTGCCTTCTTTTACTAGCATGAATGTGGAAAAATCAGTCTGCATATCTTTCAAAACTTACTGCTATGTTATTAAGCTTAAAAAAAAAATGTGTCCCTAAGAGGTTAAAGTAAACTTTTAAAAAAAAGTATCAGTAGCTTCTCTATCCTTTTGAATTTAATTTTCTAAACCTGGGTGAGGTAGGGGGGATTCGAGAGCCTACAGGGAAGAAGCTGGAAACTGGAGTGCTGAAGGATCAGGAAAGGAACGGCCTGAATGGTCTCAGTCATTACATTTGCCATCAGGAAGGGGAGGAAAGCAGGCTGAAGTGTTGGGGGGGAAAAATCAAGGCCCAAAGAACATGCAAATTTATAAATATGGAATTCACTGTGTTTTATATTGAGCCAAAAAAAAAAAAAATGCCCTTAACGCATGTAGGTAGCCAGTGACAAGGCTGAAGTGGATCTTAATTCTATTAATAGAGAATCACAGCTGCAGTTATATATCAGCCCACTTATAGTAAGCTGTCAGCAGATACTCAATTTGTGTCAGTTACATTGAGCTTGCAGGGCCGTCCTATTGTTCGTTAAGTCATTATCAGAATTTCTTCGACATTTTGTCATTTATAATTCTCTATGAGTATCTCTCACAGTTACCCTGACAGTTTATCTAGGATATATGGTTAGTATGACATATGCTTATTGCATATGGATTTGCCTGCTACATTATGCACCCACTTTTATCACTCTAGATTACTTCTCTTATCATCTTTTCCTAGAATTCTGCAAAAGTCTACTTACTTTGTCTTCCTGCTTCCTGACTGAACCCCTATAATCCATTCTCCCACTCTGTGGGCAGTGTGATTTGTCTAATGGTTAAAGCCCTTCCATTCAATTTAGAACAAAATCCCAAGTCCTTCCTATGTCCCCCAGTTTGTTACAGTAGCCTGGAGTCTGGCCTAAATATCCCTACTTAATTCAGCCTAAATATCCCTACTTAATTCAGCCCTTTCCAATTCTGTTTATTTACTCCTTAGGGTAGGAAACTTAAGCTGATGAATTCCCCTTGGAATTTATCACAAAACATTTCTACTTAGTTACTTTTTTTTCTTCTCTCCTCTTCTTTTTTTTTCATCCTTTTTTTTCTGTAGCAAGCCAATTGCTTAATTAATATGTATATTTACAATATGTGATGATCAAATTGGTATTATTAGCATGTTCATCATTATAAAACTTAATTATTTATTGCGTCCCTTACCCAATTTCTCCCTAAACTCCCTCCCCCTCTCCCACTTCTAGTAACAATAATTCTGTTCTCTCCTTCTGAAAGTTCAATGTGTTATTGTGGTTGTTTTTCCTTTCCTTTCCCTTTTCCCTTTCCTTTCCTGGCTCCCACTTATGAGTATTTCTCTTTCTGTGCCTGGCTTATTTAACTTAACATAATTTTCTCCAAGCTTATACATGTTGCTGTGAATGATAGAATTTTATTCTTTTTTTTACAGCTGAGTAGCATTCCATTTGTGTATCCACTTGTCCATTGATGGACGTTTAGGTAGGTTCCATATCTTGGCTATTGTAAATAAAGCTGTAGTGCACATGGAAGTGCAGGTATCCCTTCAACACTATGATTTCCATTCTTTTGGGTATGTATCCAGCAGTGGGATTGCTGGATCATGTGGTAGTTCTATCTGTAGTTGTTTGAGAAACCTCCATACTGTTTACCATAATGACTACGCTAATTTATAGTCCCACCAACAGTGTAGAAGAGTTTGCCTTTCTTCACATCCTCACCATCATTTGGTATTCTTTGTCTTTTTGATAATGGCTAGTCTAACTGTGGGGAGATGATGTCTCAATGTGGTTTTGATTTCCATTTCCCTGAGAATGAGTGATATTGAGCAGTTTTTCAAGTGTCTGTTGGCCATTTGCGTATCTTCCTTTGAGAAATGTCTATTCAGCTCCTTTGCCCATTTTAAAATTGGATTATTTGGTTTTTACTGTTGTTTGAGTTCCTCGTATATTCTGGATATTAATCCCTTGTTGGATGTACAGTTTGCAAATATTTTCTCCCATTCTGTTGGTTGTCTTTTCACCTGTTGATTGTTTCCTTTGCTGTATAGAAGCTTTTTAGTTTGATATAATCCCATTTGTTTATTTCCTGTTGTTGTTGCCTATGCTTTTGGGGACTTACTCATAAAGTCTTTGCCCAGTACTGCATTCTGAAGTGTTTCCCCTATGTTTTCTTCTAGGAGTTTTATAGTTTCATGTCTTATACTTAAGTCTTTCATCTGTTTTCAGTTGATTTTGGTACATGGTGAGATAAATGGGTCTAGTTTCATTCTTCCACACACAGATATCCAGTTTTCCCAGCACAATTTATTATATACCATCCCAATTTGAATGTCAGAGCTAAGGCAGCAAGGGCACATATGACTTACTCATAAATCATCAATTCTTAGGTATATAACATTTTCTAACCAAGTATGAAAGGAAGGAAGGAACTAATGGAGGACAGAATGAAGGAAGGTAAGGAATGAAAAAATTAGTAGTTCTGTTTTTCAAAGACCACATAATAAGGAAATCATAAAATTCTATTTTAATAAGTTATTAAACTATATATTAAGTACTTGGATTTCAAATATAGGATTGAATCTATACCAAACAGTACTGGCAAATGAACAATTTTAAAGACAGCAAAATTGAAAGGATAATTTTAGATTTCTAAAGGTCAAATCAGCCTTATTTTCCTACCCTAAAGCTGCCAGTAATATTAAATCACAATTGGAGAAGATTTAGTCACAATATTTTCTCAATCCTGTCCAATCTGTCTTATCTAAATGACCACTACTGCATTTACCAATATCCTTCACAGGGCCCCAGCATCAGTCCCCTAACAGGTTTACCAGTTTCTGCTTTTTCTCCACCAAAATCAGGGTTACCTTAAACAGAAACCAGATTATATCATTACCCTGTTCAACATCCTAAATTCATTTAGGAGTATTTAATGACATCACTCTGTTAGATTATGGGCCATTAGCCCACTGAATCATTTTTAGGGGGTAAGTCTTGGGAGTTTACTCTTAAGAAAAATGACAAATAATTTTAATGAAAATAAACTTTTGAAAGAGATTTTTTTTTTTTTAAAGTATAGCTTGAAGATAACGTATCTCCTGTGACATCTCATGGCAACTTTACAGAAATGCTCCTGTTCCTACATAAACCTTAGAGTTTTCTGAGAATTTCTACAATACACCCCAGTCCTTTTCACATTTTATAAACACAGGCATTAACGAGAGAGTTTGTGGAAAATATAGTTGCCTAAGACCTACTCCTGAGACTTTAGTTCAGAATGTCTGCTAAGGGGCCCATGAATGGGAATTTTTGAAAACATTACAAATTATCCCATTTAGTAGATGTCTAGTTTTTAAAAATAAAAAATAAAAGCAAAAGCAAAAACAAACAAAAAATCTCTAATACTACACTGAATTAATAATTTAATGATAAAATCTATCTCTATTTGGATAGAACTCCTTCCATCTTTTATAAAGCAAGACATTCTGATTTCTCCCCAAATAATGAAAATATTAAAGGCTATTTTCAAAGAGGCAGAAAATAGTTTGAACACCTATTTTGCTGAAATTTTAAAATAACTTTTAAGTACTTATAGGATTTAAATGGACTCTAGTAAATACTTTTGTAACATTAATCAAATAAAATAGTGCTATTTGTCTATTGATTTGAATAAATGAGTTCAGTTAAAGTATAATGATTAAAATCCATAATAAAGATAACACATTAACAAATACATGTTATATTAACAAATGCAGGAAAAAACTAGAACTGAGAAATGTAGATGACATGTAAAAATTTTCTAATTTAACATTTATCTATGTGAAATGGAAAATAAAAAAAGTGAAGTCTACAAAGATGTGTGTGAGTTTGAAAAGGGAAAACTTTTATGGTAGGAAAATAAACCTGAATTATCTATATAAAAGTAATTCTATTAGCTGTATACGAACTCAAAAATTGTGGATATCAACAAAATGTGGGTAGTACTAAAAATGCCTGAATGTTTGAAATTCAGAAATATGACTAGCTAATATTTGAGTTTTTAGATGACATAGTTTAACAAAATGTTCATTCCATGGGCACAAATAATTGATTAAAGTAGTTTATAGAATGGTATTTCTCCATGTAGGTATCAAAAAAAAATAGCTATTTCCTTCCCTGGTAATAGTAATAATTTAACTCTATATTCTTTTTTCTAATGTTTAAATTGATTTCACTTTATACTGGCAATTGGAATCTGGTTTCATCTTCAGCAGCGACTTGACTTTATATATAGTTAGTAAGATTTGATTATTCTTACAATTTTATTAAATACTAAGATTATTAGTTTTATTCTGCTATAGTGTCAAAGGTCAGCAATCTCCTTGATGGGAAAAGTGATATTTTCTTTCTTGAAGATTTATGTATATGGAGATTTACATAAAATTTCGAACTATTCAATTGAAGGAACAAAGTTGCAAAAAAGTACTATAGAGAAGAAAGGGCAATAAAATTATCTAAACCCCTACTCAGGCCAGAGGAAAACAACTTGGCAGGTTAGCAGTTAAAACACTTGGAGGAGATTTTTTTTTTTTTTTTCCTAAGAAGGGCAGTTCAAAGCCAAGGCCTCATGTTCAGGGCATGCCAGGGCCCACTGCCTAAATTTACATTTCCAAAAATTTGATTTTGTCTATGAACCAAGGGTTGATACACATGTTACAGACAGATTCATACTAATTCAAGTCACGAGGTTTGTACATAATTTCAATTTGTTAGCATACAGGGAAAATATCATTTCAATAGGATTGCATTCTCATGTGTGCCACGCTTGCTGAAAACTTCTAACTTCTGAATCTACCAATCCTGCTTTATTCCAGTAATCACCTTAGATTAAATGTTACTCTTTCTGTTTTTTTTCTTAATGGATATTCTGCTTTAAGGTGATTTTCACATTATAGGTGTTATGTATTCATCTTACTGCATTAACATTCCCAGTCGGGATGATACCATCACTGTGTAGCCAAGAATCACCAATAACAGCAGTACTCAGAATGACGCTAGACTTTAATTTTCACTATCCTTTTAGCAAAGCGAGTTTAGATTGGTTAACATACACTAGATGCAATATACCCAGTTCCACACAATGCATTCTATATGTATTATTTTACTTCATCTTCATAAGAAGACTGTAAAATAAGTACAAACATTTTAAAGATGAGGAATCTGAGAGTCTGTGGATAAGAAACTTGCCTAAGATACAAATGGGAAAACTGTAACATGAACCCTAATTTTTTTATTTCAAAGCTTAGTGATATATTTTGAAATAAAATAATGTTTATTTTCAAGTAATTTTTAAAATTTTAATCAGAAAAAATACAGACTGATTTTTAAGAATACAAGGAGTATTCAGCAAGTTGTAAGTTTTAATAAGATGAAAGTTCACTTAAGAAGACAATTTAATTACTATATATGATAACGGAAGTTAGAAAAAATAGCTTAGGTTATTTTTTTTGAAAAATAATTTTAAAATTTAACTTTTAATACCATAGCATATACAATTACTAAAAAAAAATCTAATAAAATCTAGGGCAAAGTTTCTAATGAAAAATGATAATATTTAATTGAGAGACTTTAAGGAAGACCTAAATAAAAATTAAAAATATACCATGTTTATTGGCAAAAACATTAAATTTTGAAATGATGTCACATATACTTAAATTATTCTATAAAACTAGTGAAACCCCACATTAAGTACAAATAAGATTCTTCATGGAATTTGCTATGTTGTTTCTAAAATTTATGAAGTATTAAGAATAACCAGGGTATTTATGAGGAAAAAGAGCTGGAGAAAGGGCACTTTCCCTATTGTATATCAGGATTTATTTTATTATATTTTTTTAACGGTTAAAAGTGGAGAAAAGAATTTTTTGTCTTGTCATATTTTTAAAATTTATTCATTAATATATATATATTTTTACATTCTAAGATGTTACAGAGCAGTTCGTGGGGGGACAGGATAGGGGGAGAAAAATAGGGTGGGAGGAGGAGGAAAGAGGGGGGTCTGTTTGAGGCCCATGGAAGCCCCCTCATTCCAGGAGGGGAGACCAGGGAACTTCCAGCAGCAGCTTGTTCATTGCTGGGCTGGATGCAGATGTCAGAGGGTTGTGGCTGAAGCCCTCAGCTGCCCACTGCCCTGGCTCGGGAGCCCAGAGTGTTTCCAGTGGTGGCTCAGTGGTCGTCGCTGGGCTGATTGTGGATGTTGGAGGTATATCAGGATTTATAAGGAAGACTATAGTAATTCAGACAGTGTGTAGGGCCAAAAAATTAACTGAAAAAAGGGCTCATTATCAGACTTTAAAATAGGAACTTTATACGTAGAATATACAGAATTTTGACATATGACAAATTTAGTATGTCAGATCAATAAAGTCTATTCAATATATGCTCCTATGCATCTAGTTAACTGTGTTTTGATACAAAAAATAAAATTGTATATGTATATATATATAAATATTAATGCCAACTTGGTCAAAATATAAATAAGTGCAAAACTTGAAAAAAATTTAGTTGAAAATACAGATTAATATTTCCCCAAACTTAGAGTAGAGAAGAAACATTTTCAAAAACATCCTCGAGTGAGTTCCAACTGTAAGAGAACATATTAATATATTCCATCGTTTAATAGAAATAATAGTTATTATTCAACCAAAGATCTGTTAAATGAAATGAAAAACAAGTTATAAGTGGTGTACACTTGTGACACTTACAACTGGCAAGTATTAGTATCAAGATTATAACTTAAGATGCACAGAAAAAAAGAAAAGGAAAAATGTCAAAATAGAATAATCAGAAAACTTGAATAGGCACAAAGAAGAAAAATATTAAGCCAATAAAATTATAAAGAGGTATTGAGCATAATTACCAATCAGGGATTGGCAAAAGTTTTAAAATCTCATAACAACAAGTGTTAGCTAAGATGTGCTTAAACAGAATCTCTTATGATTGCTTTTGGGAGGTGAATTAGTAAACAATTTTATAGACATTGGGCATTTTCTTGTAAAATTGAACATTAAAAAAGTATAACTTGACAATTCTCTTAAGTATGTCTCAGGAGAAAATTTTGCACAGATGCATCAGGAGACATATATACATTTATATGTGATTCATATATTCATGAATGTTCAGAGCAGCACAGGGCTGGAAACCCTCTAAACGCTCATGGACAGGAGGGTATGCATATATATTGTGGTATATTCATACAACGATATAAAACAGAACAATTAGACTACAGTGACAGACATCAATAAAAATGAGTCTTACCAACTGAATTTAAAAAGCAAGTCCCAGAAGATGACATTCAACATGATACTCATTTGTTTATATTTAAGTTAAAAATAACTAAAAGAAAATAATATATTATAATAATACATATAAACAAACTTATTTTATATATATTTAGTATATATACTTACACACACACACACACACACACACACACACTTAGCATATGTCATGATAATAAAAACAAATTCCATTACAGTGACCTATACAGGTAAAGGAGGCAAGGATAGAAATGGAGGAAGTGCATCTGGATAGAAGAAATTGTGTCACATATTCTAGAGTTCATTTTGATGTTTATTTTATTACTGGATATGTGCATTAATTCTAACATTGAAAATAAATGGACATTTCCATATATTCATGAATATGTATAAAGGAAACTCACACATAAACTAATAAAAAAGTCATGCAAGGAATGAAGGAAAGAAAGAAAGAAAAAGACCACAACAATAAGTTGAACTTTCAGGAGAGAACAAACCAAAGGATGCTAGAGATCGGGGGCAGGCAGAGAGGAGGGTTGGAAAGTGATACGTCAGGCAAAGGCCCTAAAGCAATATCACGATTTGTAAGAATGAATATGCTAGTAATAAATAACTTTTTTAAAAAGTCACGTAAAACATGGAGCTTGTTTTTTAAAGAATTTCTTTATTTCAATTATATTTTCTTATTATTAAGGGCATTTTTTACTGAGAGTGAGATTGGAAAGGTACAGCATCTCATAGATAATGAATTCTCTTGTTTGTTTATTTGAATTTATTATTTTTAAAAAATTTAATTTTGTAATTGGGAAGGAAAAATTATACATATTTATGATGTACAACATGATGTTTTGTTATCTGTGTATATTAAGGAATGACCAAATCAAGCTATTTAATAAAAGCATTACCCTACATACTTATATTTTTGTGGTGAGATCCCTTAAAATCAACTACTCTCTTAGCAATTTTGAAGTATGTAATACACTGTTATTAACTATAGTCATCATGATGAACGTAGATCTCTTGAAATTAACTCAAATATTTTTTACTTTGCTTTCAGCTTGATGATTCCCTGAATCAGATCCGTAAGCTCCAGAGATCTCTGGATGAACAGAAAGAAACAAATGAAAACCTAGAGATTGAACTGAGGCACTTACAAAACCGGTGATTATCTCATTTATTATTCTCATTTAAGGATGGGGTTGTTTAGTAAACATTTGGTTCATGCAGGTAATGGCTTAAGACAGGTATTTGCCTCAGTAATTTCCCTACCAAATATTGGAAGCTAAATGTTGTTTCAGTTATATCTTGCTGTGCAACAAACTATGCCAAAACTTAATGGTTGAGAACAACAATAATTTCCTATTATTCAAGATTCTGTGAGTTGGCTTTTGCTCCATATGATACTGGCTGGAACACTGCTGAGGCTGCATTCAGCTGGGAGCTTGGCTGGGGCTGGGATTTCTAAGATGGTTTCATGCATATGTCTGAATTGGCTGAGATGTCTGTGTCCTGGGCCTTTCACTGCATTTAGTTAGTTTCTCAACATTCACTAGTGCAGCCTGTGCTACTTAAATAGCAGCTAGTTTCCAAGAGGGTAAACATTAATTTTTAACTTCGCCCTCTAGATTCCTGCTTGCCCTTTCAGTCGTCCTTCCTTCAGGAGAAATAGCCGTGTTGGCTGCTTGTTAGTTCTCTTCTCACACATCCTGAATGCTGGGCAGGCAGAGGCCTCTGAACTGTGTGTGTGTGTGTGTGTGTGTGTGTGTGTGTGTGTGTGTGTGTGTGTGTGTGTGTGTGTGTGTGTGTGTGTGTGTGTGTGTGTGTGTGTGTGTGTGTGTGTGTGTGTGTACATTTGCTACCTTACACTTTCTAAGTGTACAGTTCAGTAGTGTTAAGTATGTATTCACAGTGTTGTGCAACCAATCTCCAGAACGTTTTCATCTTGTAAAACTGAAAACATTTATACCCGTTAAACCACTCTCCAGTTTCCTTCTCCCCAGCTCTGTTTCTATCTATAAATTCAACTCCTTTAGATATTTCTTATAAGTAAATTGTATAGTGCTTTGTATGTCTTATATCACCTGGCATAATGTCCTCAAGTTCATCCATGTCGTGCTTGTGTCAGGATGTTCTTCCTTCTTCCAGTCTCCATTAACAATTTCTCCACTGCATTTTCAGCTGCTATTAACCCTCTCTACCTGCCCCTATGGTTCCTAAACCAATGCCTCATATTTCAGGTTTTTATTATGGCAGCACCTCATTTCCAGGTACCAATTTCTGTTTCAGATATCTATTGCTGCAAAATAAATTACCTCAAAACTCAGTAGCTTAAAACATTTATCACTGTTTAATTAACCCAGTGTTTTCAGTTTTCTGGGTTTAGATGGGTGGTTCTCCCACTGCTTGTGGAGGTTCCTGGGGTCATTCCTGCAGCTGCACTTGACTGGGAGACCTCCTGGGGCTGGAGGCTCCAAGATGATGTCACTCACAGGTCTGATTCCTCAGCCGGATGAAACATCTGTGAGAAGTGGTGGTTGCTGGCTGGGCCTCTCTCTTGTTCCAAGTACCCACAAAGTACTCAGGAGTCAAGCTTGTGATTCTTCATGTAATATTTACTTTCAAGAGGATTTCTGGGAGTCACTGTGCCACTTCCAGATTCTACTGGTCAAAGCAGGTTACAGGACTGCCCCAGATTCCAGGGAAGAGGACATTTATTCTGCGTGTTTATGGAAGAAGCCATATGCACATATAGGAACATCCTAGGAGAAGCTGGCATCCATAATGGCACAAAACTCGCCACAGACAGCAACGTGAGCAAATCCTGCTCAAAGGAAGACCTCAGTTATCAGCCCATTGGCAGGCACGCCCATATTGGGAGAAAGAACAGCTCAAACCTTTAAGGAAAGTTATTCCTAATGGACAGATAAAAGTGGCAGGGTTTGTGTGCTTTTTCATTTTTTGGCAACTTGTATTGATTTTTTTGTTGTTTGATAAAATCATGTTTATCATGATGACTTAGAAGGTTTTTAATTGCCTTTTACTTCACATATTCCTACAGCTAAATCAGAAGATAGGCTTTGCTGTTTATTATCTCTGTGACCTTGAGCATGTTACTTATAATAAAACTATATAATACTCCAAAGACTGAATGAAATAATATATGTGAAACACCTGGTAACAGTAGATGGCAGTAGTAAATGTTCAACAAATATTATTTATCTCATTGTACTTTTCAAAAGATAACTTCCTTCAGAGCAAATAAGACAGTAAATTTTCTTTGCAAAGGGGAAAGACACTTCTTAAGAAATATTAGAAATGCCTCACTCACAGAAAATTTTAAAATTGTAATGAAGCTTGCCCTTGACTTCAACTACTTAACCTTTTATTATGTTTTCTTACCTTTTGTTGAAATATCTCAAAAAATATACCTTCTACTAAACATCATTTTATACTAATAATCCTGACATCATGTACTTGACAATTGTACATTAGGCTTAAAAAATGTCAGGAACACAACACTATGACATAAAAATAAAAACATTAACCAGTAACAACAGCTGAATTTTTATCTTTAAATGTTCTTGTCTTTCATTTATGGAAAATGGTCAGAACTATATATACTGCAAAACTCCCAGAATAAAAGGAGATGGAATCTAAATATCTTAATTTTGGTAGAATTGACATTTATAACCACATTAAAGAAGAATTCTCAAAATTGTTTTAAAAATGTCTCTTTCTGTTAATTATTTACTTGTTATATCAACCAGTTCTAAATATATACATCTTAAAATTGAACAGTAGTAACATAGGCATAGTTTATATTAATCAACCTAAAGAAAAAAATATTGCAACATAAGTTTAATTAATATTAAGTGTAATTTAATATTCAGTATTTAATACCTTATTGCAAAGTGCCACAGGCTTTTGTAAAAGGTGAAGAAATATGTACAGAAAATAGTTTGACTTTATTTATTCCTCTGTTTTCAGTAATGCCTATCTCATTACACAGCTCTTACAGAGGTTAATAAAAATGCATGGAAGAGAAGACGTATTAGACAGTTGATTCTAAATGACTGTTGAAAATACTGTATTGTCTACAGATCCCAAGAAGAGCTGGTGCACAGACTTTAAAGATTAATGTAAAGCTAACATATATATTGTGCACATTTCTTTCCAAAATGTAAAGGCCTTCTGGGTCTTGGCCTGGCCTGGCCTATCCCAAGGAGTAAAAAGGTAGTCTGTGACTGGTGTGGGGAATGAGATAATCTCCAAAGCATTCTCACCTCGATAGGTGTAACTCTCCTTACTGTGGCTGAACTTTGAGTATATCACACCAAATGGAGTAAAAGGAATAGGCATGGTTATTTCTGACTTTAATACATGTTGGTTTTACTAACATGATCTATTTCTAAGGAACACATAACATTTTCCTTCCCATTACCTATTGTTGTAAAGTTGTTACTATTTTCTGAAATCACCTTCAAATATCTGCTTCCTATATCTTCAAATGAAGGCTAAGTTTTATGTTCATTTCTGAACATAACTAATGTGGCAACATTTGAAAATTTCTACTCTCATTGAGGATGATTCTGCTAGTTTGAAGGGAGTAATTTTTAGAAATGTGATCAATACCTTTATATCTACTATGTTTAACATCAAAACTAATAAGCCAAAAAGAGACTTTTTTTCAAAGGCAGCTGTATCAAACCAATCTAATTATTTCAATAGCAACAGCTTGGCAAGTTTAAATAGGAAAACAATTTATATATTGAATATAATAATGTTTTTATTTTGACCTGTAAAGATCTATTCACAAGAGGAATGTATCTCATAATTAAGTGTATTCTGTTGAAAGAAATGCTGCAGAGTCAGTCTTGAGCCGTAATTACTGGAGTGAGGCATCAATCTATGGCAGAAAGTAATGCTGGAAAGAGATTTGTCTGAAGTAAGCTAATCAATAGCCACATTGATGACCTGGATAAGGAAACAGAGGAATAGCAAATTTATAATGTTAAATTATTTTGTGTTAGAAGAGAAGTAGAAATGAAAAATAGTCCTAAAGGAAGAGAATGTAATATTTTAGGAAAAAATGTTAAAGACTCACATAATAAAACTTGACAGTATAAGACAAGACTGCTGAAGCACAAATATAATATTAACAATGGGTCTCATATTTTTCTCTATGATCAGCATTATCCTACCGCTCTATGGGGTAGAAATTGTTATCTACATTTTACAGGTGAGAAACAGTGGCTTTAATGAGTACATGATTTGATTAAGTGCCACATGCATGTCTGTGGATTATAAAAGACCCTCTCCTTTATTAATGTGTCAGATTTAGAGAAGAGAGTGTCTGGAAACCTTCAGACATGCATAAGACATTTAAGCAAATCATTAATCTTTTGAAGTCTCTCTCTTCTCATAATTGGAGATATCAGTATGTGTTATAAGTTTGCAGCCATAATTTAGTGTAAGCTTATTGTGCTATTTTGAAGAAAGTCAACATGATTCATGATTATTTTGAGGTTTAAATTAAGAGGACAAAAAAAAAATATGAGAAATACACACAAAACTGTTTTTTCAATGGTCATGGATTTACCACTCTTTTATTTATTCATTCAGTTTAATTTGGATTTCTTTAATATTTAAGATTGGCCATGTTTTCTAGTTCTGGTCACACCAAATGAAAATAATCTCCAGAAGAATGACAATGATGCGTACGTTTGAGAATATTTCCATAAAGAGGTATTAGAAGGAATTAAGGATCTATTACTTTTAACAGTAGCTGCAATTTGATTATAAAATCTAATAAATAAGTTTTGTTCAGAGAAAAATGTTGGGCAATCCTCTATGGCAAAAGATGACTAAGTATCAGCATATAACTTAAAATTAAAAAGTAAGAAATTGGGCTGGCCCGTGGCTCACTTGGGAGAGTGTGGTGCTGATAATACCAAGGCCACGGGTTCGGATCCCATGTAGGGATGGCCAGTTGGCTCACTGGGTGAGCGTGGTGCTGACAACACCAAGTCAAGGGCTAAGATCCCCTTACCAGTCATCTTTAAAAAAAAAAAAGTAAGAAAGAAATCTATTTTTAAAGTTAAAAAGTAAGAAAAGGAGGAAACTATATTCCAAATGAAAGTAAAGCAGGGGTTGAATTTGACATGTAGAGTTACAGATCATTATTTCATTAAAGCCGTAGACCTAAGGTCTAGACATGTTAGTATAAGAAAATATAAGAAACAATGTTATTATGTTTTCCAATCTAGAGTAGTTAAAATTTTACATAAGCTCTGACTCAGTTGCTAGAAAAATGTGAGGTTAGGTCTGGTCTCAAATCTTGCATCCTTAAAAAAATTCATACTGTAACATGTACTTCAACGTATTTAATCAGTATAGATTTGTATTTATTTACCAACTTATCATACTCCTTGAGTATGCTCTCTCCATATCTGATTTTCCTTTATTTTTTCTTTCTTTTTAAAATTGTAATTTATTTTTAATTGTACATATTTGTGGGGTACACTGTATTGTTTCAATACATGCATGTGAGCTACAAGTTGGGATAAATGGTGAGATAATAGTATTCAGATGTGTAAATTGTAATTTTCTGAATGAGCACATTAGTATCCTGCTATACATATTATTCAGTGAGTTGCATAATAGTAGATATCAATTCTCTTTAGCTTGCTTTTAGGTCTATTATTCATTCGTTGTAAATGATTCGATAATAGCTCAGAGAATATTGTGGTTGAACGGGACTACAGTTTTTTTTACATTGTCTTTAATTAACTTAATTTCCCTTGGTATGAAATATAGTTTGGACCAAATTTTCTCATCTTAAATGTGGTATATAAGAGTGACTTCTTTAGTTGAACTATTGAGTAGAACTTAATACTTTAAAATTTAGTTTAATGGTGAATCCTGTGGTTGTATGATGGGGTTAGTGTTTCCAGAATCTGACTTACCATTTAGAAAAGAAAAAAAAAAATATTTGGAGGAAGCTACAAAATACACACACACACACACACACACACACCCCACAATCCCCCAGTGTTGAACCGAGATATTGTACAGATGTTAGTAACAAAAGAAAAGATAATTACTGAAAACATAAGAATGGCAGTAATTATTTCTTATGAAGGGGAAAGAGTAAAAACAATTTCAGGGGCTCCAATAACTCAGTGACTCATAAGATAGGTCAACAAATGCTTTGTCTAATTCTGAGATGACTGGATGTTTCTTACAGCAGAGATTCAGAAGAGCATTATTAAAGAAGTGTAAAGTGGCATTTAAGAACAGGAATTTCAGAGCTGAAAACACAAGTGCCTTTGTAATAGCAATGTGCATTTCCTGTTGCCTCACTTCACGGAGGATAGGATTGCTATTAGCACACCTGTTGTGTGTGGATATCAAAAACTGCGACATCGCTATACTTTGGAAATGTTGCCAAATGCCCCAGTTTCAAATATTGGAAGAGGTCTACAATGAAAGAGGTCTACTAATTTCTATAAGATTATATTATTCTATTGATACTTGTTTAATGTGAGAAACTTATAGTCTACTGAGAACTATAAGTAAGCCTTTAATTTAGGAAGGATTCCTAATTTCTCTTACATGAAATTCCACTTAGTTTTTAAAATTCAAAGTTCATGAAAACTACAAAAAAGTAGATAAGAAAGTGTATAGTACATGTTATTTTGACTAAATTCTATTTGGGGATGACAGTGACCTTTGTGATATTTAAGACACCTGTAAGATGGTATCTAAAACATTAAATACTAAATATTATTTTTCTCATTACATCCTAATGAAATTAAAAGTTTGAACACAGTACATGGGCCCATGAGCCATCTACATGTTTATTTAAATTAGTAACATTAAAAACAAGTAAATCTGTGAAACTGTGTATAATTAGATAAATTTTTAAAAAGAATCAGTACCAAACCATACAAAATTAAACTACAAGTAGATTAAAGAAATATTAAAAGGCAAAAGTAAACAGTGAAGGTATTATAAGAAAATGAGGGGGTTTTTTTGGTCTTCATTTTGGGGGAGGTTTTTTTAAGCAAATGCAAATCTCAGAAGCTATAAACTATGACATGTTTTACCTCATAAAATTTTATATTTCATTTTAATCAAAGGTTCATTCCCCAGAGACAGCTGCTCTTAAGATGTTAGGTGCTTCTGCTGCTTACTCTCATGTCCTATATTACATGCTTTTCTTATTTTTTTCTTAATATTATCTCTTGAGAACTCATTACACCCATTGAAAACTTAACTCTTAGTCCACCACAACGTCCACCACTCACCTCCTGTTTCACCAGGCCAGTATAGTTTATACTAAATTTTTGGTTAAATAAAATTAGATTTTCATGAGAATGTTAAGATTCTTTACTGCAGAGCTTAGAGAGCACTGTGATTAAATGTTCTATCTTGCACCTGTTATATGATTTTTTTCTTTTTAGTCACACCTATTTTTATTTACTTATACTACTTTTCTATGGACCCATCTATAATTTTTTTCTTCAGACTCCTTTTATTACTGAATACATTAATTCCAAATGAACAATTGTTCTTGAAAAACTAATTGGGAGTTATTCCTGTTTAGACACAGGTCTTTGATTTTGGGATTTTCATTTACCAACATTTGTTTTTATTTTTTGCGCTTAGTTATCTGTTTATTACAGTATATCACCAGTAATTTAATAAAAATTACATTAGGCAAGGTAAATTTTTCAATTTGAGCTCTTTCTTGTTTTCTTTCTCTCTCTTTTTAAATATTATCTTCATGTTTTACACAATCATCTTTTTAACCACTTTGAAGGTAAGTAAATATTTACTGTTATTTTATTCTCTGTGCTTTCCATTTCATCCCAATCACAGTCTTCTGATTTGTTGGTTTCAGCATTGACTGGTCTCAAGCTTTTAGCTTCTCCCAGTGTTGGTAAGTGCCCTTGGTGAATCTCAGCTTTCTCTGGTGCTATCATCTCCTGCTTGCTTGCTTTCCAGGACTTTCACTCCAGTGAGCCCTTTTTCTTTAAGTACTTTGAGACTGTTGGAGACTTTTTTTTCTTCTTTACAAAAGTTATTGGCTTAACTCTTTAACCTCCCAAACAGCTTTAGAATTCATCAAATGCCTTGTGGGGAAAATGCCCTCCCGTCTTGAATTTGTCTTTACAGCCCCTTCTGGTCTTTTTTTATACAGAATATAAATGGGTTTTATTTTAAGTCAACGTGAGAGTTTATCTTTTATAAGAGAGTTTAAAATATTAACAATGATGCCATAAATAAAAAATTACTATGTTTTCTCTTCTTTATTGCTTTTGTTTTCTTGACGTTGTCTATGCATTTAGTGTTCCTTATAGGGATTATGCTATGCAGTACTGCTTTTTTGTTTTACTCTCTGCTTTGGCTTTGGAACTATACATCTTCATTTTATTTCTATTAAGAGTCATTTAAGTTATTTTTAAAATCTTGAATGTCTTAAGTACAGCTCTGTAATTAAGGTCTAGAATGAAATTACATCTTAAATATTCCCCTATATGAAGAATTATCTTAATATTTGCCTTTGTTCTTTCCTTCTAAAATTACATGAATACAAATATATGAACTGGAGATATAAACTCATGGTGTTATTAAATACCTTTTATTATTTTACTCTGACTTTCAGTTTGTAGCTGTCATGTTTTAGATTGAAATCAACAATTAACCGTTTTTGATGTGCAAGAATATTCAACCTATACCACAATTTCCATATTCTTGCCTCCTCAAATTTGTCATTTTTCAATGATTGAAAGTCATTTGTATGTAGTTTCTTATGAATAGTTTTTAAATCCATTTTTTTTCAGCTAAATATTGTCATAGTTTCATATACATCTAATCTTCTAATAAGAGTCCCATTCCTAATTCGTATTTACTAACTTTAGTGAAAAACAGAACCAGATTAGTATTTTTGTTTTTTGGCCATACATATTTTAAGATGTTTTTGAAATGTGCATTTTTAAAAAATAAAAGCGTATTTAAATATTTTTATTTGAACACTGAATTAGTTTTAAAGCTTCTTTGGCATTTGATCTAGCTCTTCCTATTTTGGTTCCTTTTTCGGTAATCTTGTATACATATTTCAGTAATTGTCTCCCAGAATGACAAGCAGCTGCTGTTGCTTTCACACGTGAGAGCAGCATGGGTCATGTTAAATTCTAGTTTCATAAAATTTTGCCATCATTGAACGTTATTCCACTGTCTCAGTGTTACAGAAGAGATATCTGCCATCAGTTTAGTGTTTGTCCCTTGAAAGTATCCTTTTTTTTCCTGCCAGGGTAATAAAATTAGCTTTAGTCTTTAACTTTGAATGTGAACAGAATATAACCTAATGAAAATATGTGGTTAATCAGTTTAATGTAATTGTGGAGAGCACGATCAATCTGTATGCTCAAGTCTTTAAATTTTACTAAGGAAGCTCTTAAATGCAATATAATTTCTCACATTTTTATTTTTCTGTGTTTTCTTTCCATATCTTAATCATCAATTATTCCTTCAGAAATGTGTATAAATGTGTATATATGTATATGTGTATAAATGTGTATGTATGTATATGTGTATAAATGTGTATATATGTATATGTATATAATATATACACATATAATATATACATGCATGCATACATATATGTACACATATATACACACATAGACATATACAACACATATATGCACATATAATATATATGTATGTATGCATATGTGTACACATATATACAATATATACACATTTATATACAAATATATATGCATATAATATATGTGTATTATATATGCACACATATATATACACATATATACATATAATATATACATATATACATATCTATATACATATATGTATATATACACACACACACTTTTTTGGTTTGGTATATCAATTATATCTTTCTAAGCTTTTTAAGCATTTTTTTTCTGAACTTTGGGAAAGCTTTTAAAGTTTGTTAAATTTTCATTGCTGCTAGTACTCTACATTCAAAACAATTTAAATCTGTTTGATGGGATTTTGTATCTTTTTCTTATCTTAGACTACTCTTTGTTCATCTTAGCTGTCAACTAAACATATCCTCTTCTTATAAGCTCCCATACGTCATCACAAAGTTCATTTCACACTACATCTTAACAGAATTGAACACAAACACATACTCACACGCATGCACACACAAATTACAAATTCAAATTTTCTTCAAATGTTTACTGTATTCTGAATCCTAACAATACTATTTTGATTCCTTTTCTGATACAATATTTCTCTTTAATCAAATGTCCTCGCTGCTTGTTTTTTCTGTTAATTGTTTTGTCTATTTAATTTTCCTTGTATGAGGAAAAATTTACTCAGGCCAAACTACCTACATTATTATAAATCTATTTTAAAAAGAATTTGTAGCACTCACACTATGTAATCCAAATGGAGCAGAGAAATCATGACTAGCTTAAACTTATAACAAAAATGACAGTTACTTTGACAATTTAGACAGTGAGTCATAGGAACTGGGCTTAAGAATAAAATTGTTCCAGCTGTTGATATTAAAGCAATGGGATCTATAGCAGTTTGGAAGCACTGTGTTAGTTCTATTTAAAATGCTTTCTTACCCTTTTCTATTAAAATACCTACTAAACATTGGAAAATCTGAAGGCATTTCGGCCGTATGAAGAATATTATGCTGCAGTGTTTTTGGTATGGACAGCTCAGGGGGTTTCCATCAGGAAATACCGACCTGAGTACCCAGCTCAGCGCCCCATGGGTCTTTGGTTTTCTCCTCTCTAGTTCTACCCCACCTTCCTCCCTACTTGCTCTGCTTTCTTTCCTACTTTTAAATTTTCTCTACCCTTCGTTTCATAAGAGCATGCCTCATTTCAGTTGACAACTTTTATACCATCACATGAATGCTTTCCACTTTCCACCTTTGCTCTCTGTCCTTTTCTGCCAAAGTAATTCTCTCCTGTTCTGACAGGAACTCTCGGCAAGGGAGGAAAAGAATATGAACTACTTCAAGATACATGGCATAAATAGTTGACTTCAGGGCCTGTGTGTTAAAGGTTTTCTACTTGGCCTTGATTGTGTTATGCTTTATATGACCTTAGAGAAAATTCTGTTAAGTGAAATAAGCCAGGCACAGAAAGAGGAAATACTGCATGTCCTCACTCTTAAGTGGGAGCTAAATAAATAAAACAAATAAATAAAAATAGAAAAAGAGATACAATAATCACAGTAATTCATTGAATTTTCAAAAGGAGAGAACAGAACTAAGGCCAACAGGTGGGAAAGAGACAGGAGGAGGAGGGTTACCGAGAAATTGGTAGAGAGCCACAAAAAATGATTACGGTGTGTAAGGTTGAATATACTAATTATCCTGATTTGAGCATCACATACTACACGTAAGTATTGATATTCAACACTGTACCCCACAGATATGTATGATCAATTATGTTTCAATAAAAAAAGAAAAATCTTTTATGCATAATTGATAATATAATTATGAAATAAATAAAATATACTAACATAATGCATTCTGTTAATATATATAATATAAATATATCAAATACTAATATAATAGTCTACATGTAATATATATTATATATTTATTTATATAACTTATGGCACCACACATTACAATATGTGTGCTTATCATGTGATATGTTTATGTATAATAGTTATGTATTATAGGTAATTAAAACACAGTTTAATACATGATAGTGTTTTAGAGTATTGTATTTATTTAAAATTTGAATAACTATTGAGTTTACATTTTAACTCTACTCTGGTCAGAGAACATCCACTGTATGATATCAGTCCTTTGACATTTGTTTAGTCTTGTTTTATACACAGTATATTGTCAATTTTTGTCAGTGTTCCCTTTAATCTTGAGAAAATGGATATTTTGCTGTTGTGAACACAGTTCTGCATTAGTATTCAGATCTTTTACCTGTGTCTTGGGATTTTTTTTCTTGCTTGTTCAACTGCTCTCATTTACTGAAAGAGGTGTGTTTACATTTCCAACTATGATTGGGGGTCTGTCTACATCTTTTTTATTTCTCTCAATTTTTTTTTAAGTATTTTGAGACTGTATAATTAGGATAATCCCATGTTAGAATGGTTTATCTTCTTGGTGAATTCCCTCTTTTGTCATCATTAAATGACCTGCTTTATTTTATAATACTGCTTGTCACAAGTCTATTTTTATTGATATTAATATAAGCAATCAATTTTCTTTGTTTAGTGTTTAAATAGTTACATTTCACTTTCATCTATCAGTTTCCTCTATATTTGAAGTGTTTTTTGTCACTTTTTGTTTTTGTATATAGCATATACTTTCATATATAGTAGACGCATAGTGTGCATCTACTATCAACCACGAAAGGTTTTTCTTTTTACTTAGATTGTTTAATTCTTTGACATTTAGTGAGGTTGATGATGTATTTGGGCTTATCTCTGCCAACTTATATTTGTTTTATATTTGTCACCCTTTCTTTTATCTATCTTTTCTTTCTCGTCTTTTCAAAAATAATAATCAGTTGCTTTTTATTATTGCCTAAATCTCCTCTATTAGCTTTTTAACTTTTTTCCTTTAATTTGGTTTTAGCAGTCTGTCTGTAATGTGCCTAAATTTTATATTCTTTTTTTTTTTCTTTCTGAATTTGAAGCCAAGCAGCCCACAATCCAGGGATTTCTCACCCGACCTCAGTGTTTTTATTTCTTTTATTTTTTTATTGGAACATAGTTGATTGTACATATCTGTAGGGTAAAGAGTTGAATGTCAGTACCTGTGTGTAATATGTGATGCTCAAATCAGGATAATTAGTATACTAAATATTATATGACATTATCATTTTTCATGGCCCTTTATCTAATCCTCCACTATCATCTCTCCCCACCCCCCTTTCCCATCTCTGGTAGCCTCAGTTCAGTTTTCTCCTTTTTTAAAATCATATAAACTTTTTATTGAAGTGTCATATACAAAAGAAAAGTGTAGAAATCATGAATGAACCATTGCTAAATTTTCGCAAACAGAGCCCAGATACAGGAGAACATCACCACTATCTCAGAGCATCCCTTGCACCCTGTGCCCTAATCCCACACCCTATCTTTTATTTATTTATTTATTTTGTTGTTGTAGCATAGTTGATTATACATTTCTGTGCAGTACAGAGTTGAATATCATTAACTGTGTGCAATATGTGATGCTCAAATCAGGATAATTAGTATGTTCAACATTATGCAATGTAATTGGTATTCATGGCCCTTTACCAATTCCCGACTTACCCTCCTCCCCTTCCCTCTTTCTCACCGCTGGTAACCTCAGTTCAGTTCTCTCCTTTTGAAAGTTCACCTAATTATTGTGATTGTTGCATCTTTCTTTCTTTCTTTCTATTTATTTATTTATTAGTTCCTACTTATGAGTGAAGACATGCAGCATTTTTCTTTCTGTACCTGGCTTATATCACTTAATATAATTTTCTCTAAGTTCATCCATTGCGGGGGCTCAGGAGCGGCAGGCCCCGAACCTCCCAGTAGCCCCTTTTAGTCCCCCGCCACGGGATGAGCAAGAGAGGGAACCAGCAGGATTACTCCTGCCATCCTAGTGGCCAGGAGGGCCCGGGAGGAAGGTGAGTCTGCCGTCTGCCTATTCAGCCCCACAGAGAGACACTCAGATGCGGCAGGGGTTCTGTCAAGCAGTTCCGTTTATTTTCACCTGCTTTTATAAGCATATGGCAAGGGGATTTCCTAACTTCAACCTATCATCTTAAAGGTCATGTGAACATGCATCTTGCTCTAATGCTTTGCTATTGCAATCACGCGGTGAGCAGGAGCACGGAAATATCTTTTATCCAAAAATTGTAAACTATGTCTTTCCTTGGTCACGCCCTGGCGGCTTCCATCAGGCGCCATCTTTATCTCTCCTGTCCAGGCGAATGTTTTCAATAGACTATGTACGCGTATATGGGTGGGGTCGTGGCTAGTTCTCTGCCCTGGAAGGAGGTGTGTGGCCTCAACGCCCCAACAATCCATGTTACTATGAATGGCAATATTTCATTCTTTATTATGGCAGAGTAGTAGTCCATTGTGTATATATACCACATTTTCCTTATCCAGTCATCTGACAATGGACATTTATGTTGGTTCCAACTCTTGACTATTATACATAGAGTTGTGATAAACATGGGGTGCAGTTATCCCCAATACTTTTTCTTGTGTATTCATGGTAGTGATCATTGTTTTTAGGGTTCTAGATGCAGTCCTCCCTTGAAGATTTCTTGTAGGGCTGGTTGTGCGGTGGTGAACTCATGCAGTTTTTGTTTGTCTAGGAAATACATTATTTCTCTTTCATTTCTGAAGGATATCCTTGTTGGGTATAGTATTCTTGGCTGGCTTTTTTTTTTTTTTTTTTCTTTTAGTATTTTGAATATATCATCCCATTCTCTTCTGGTCTGCAGAGTTTCTTTTGAGAAGTCTGCTGTTAGTCTGATGGGGACTTCCTTACAGGTGATTTGACTCTTTTCTCTCACTGTTTTCAAGATCCTCTGTCTTTGAGCTTTGCCAGTTTGACTCTAACGTTTCTCAGAGAAGACCTTTTTGGATTGAATCTGTTTGGAGATGTTTAAGCCTCCTACATATGAAGGTCCATGTCTGTCCATATACTGGGGAAGTTTTCTACTATTGTTTCATTGAATAGGTTTTCAGTGCCTTTTCCTTTCTCCTCCCCTCTGGAACACCCATGATTCAGTCGTTCATGTGCTTCAGGTTGTCTGCTAGCTCTCTCAGATTTTCTTCATTTAAAAAAAAAATATTATTTTTTTTTTCTTGTCTACATGAGTTATTTTGAAAAGACTATCTTCAAGATCAGAAATTCTTTCTTCTGTTTGTTCTAACCTACTGCTTAAGCTCTTGGTTGTGTTTTATATTTTGTTGAATGAAACCTCTGTTCCAGGTGTTCTGCTACTTTCTTTTTTAAGGCATTAATCTCTTTGTACATATCTTCCTTCAGAGCCTGAATAGTTTTTCTCATTTCATTGTGTTGTCTGAGTCTTCTTATATCTCATTGAGTTTCCTTAATATTGTTGCTCGAATTTCCTTTGCAGTCATTTCAAGGGCTTCATGCTCTATGGAGTCTGGTATGTGAGAATCATTATATTCTTTGGATGGTGTCATATTTTCTTTTTTTCCCCATATTTCTAGTATCTCTACATTGCTGTCTGGTAATCTGGTACAGCAGTTGTTTCTTCTAATACTGTGGAATGGACTTTGAGGAGAGAGGAAGACTTCCTCATGAAGATGTATTTTATATTCACCATTGAGTGGGGTGTTTTAATATTGGTTCCAACTAGACACAGAAGTGTAGTCCTCCATGTAGGTACTTCAGCTGAATTTAGTGTTGGAATTGCATGTGAGAGCCTTCATGGTGTAGGCATTGGGGCATTAGTGATTCCTTGTTGAGATTGGTGACAGTATGTTGATTCATCTAGGACATGGGCAAGCATTCAAGTGTGGGAGAAGTGCCTGGGTGACCTTTTGATCTTTAGCTGGGTAGGTGACCCTGGTCATGCCTGTTTGCACCCTGGTTAGCTCCCCATGACCCTGGGTTAGGTTAGTGCACTGGGGAATACTGGTGTTCCTCAGTTTGAATGGGTGACCCTGACTGGGTTTTCTCTTTCCTCTCTCTTACAGGCAGGGGCTCCTCCTGGGATCTTGCTTCCCCCAGTTGGGGAATGGTTGGTGGTGATTGGGGATTTTCTTCCTTACTGTATTTGGTAACACATGTGTCTCTCCACAGATCAAGGCAGTCCCATGGCTGTGCATGTACATCCTACTACCAGGTGTGTTACCACATATGACAGTGTAGTTCCTCGTATGAGTTGGGCCACTGGATCACAGGTCTGTGCTCACTCACCTCTTTCCCTGGGTTCTACTGGCAACTCTCCTTCTCTCTAGGCTAATGAGTGGCCAGTGAGCCACCTATAAGACAGCAGTGGCTGCTGGTGTGGCAGCAAGGCACCCTGGCTGGCAGTTGCTGTGGCACTAGCACTTGTGGACTTCTTGCATAGCACCAGTAACTGTGGCAGTAATGAAGGGCACTGCTGCTAGAGAGGACACTGAGCCCACTGCTACTATCAGTTAGGAATGCAGGATAACTTCCTGGGGCCAGTGAGGTGGCCAGAAACACTGGCGCCATCAGTCAGGGTGTGTGGGTCCACTTCCCCATTTTGCATTATTTGCATTTATCCTTGTTGAATTTTGCTAAGGGTATTGAAACTTTAGGCTGATCCCTTTAATAGATTTAGAAAATTCTTATTATTTCTATTCTGTCCTAGTCTCAATTCTCTTTCTGGGAGTCTAACTCAAATCATTTCAACTATGTCCATCATCTCTTAAGCTCTTTTCTTTTATTGTTGTTGTTTTTGTTGTTATTATCTCTGTGCTCCACTTTTGGTATTTTATCATTGATCTTCTATTGCCCTCCAAATAATAATGCTTTCTGCTGTGTTCGCTTGGCTGTTCAACTTACTTTATGAGTTCTTAATTTCACATATTGTATTTTGCATTTCTAGAAATTCCATTTGATTCTTTTACATAGATTCTAATTTTATGTTGAAATATCCATCATCTATTCATCTAGCATGTCCATGTTTTCCTATATTTCCCCCAATGTGTAAATCATATCTACTCTGAGTCTGCTTGCATTGTTGGGCTTATTTTCTAATTATCAGTCACTTATGCATGATTTTTTTGGCATATGTAATTTTCAATTTTATGCTAGACATTGTGTGTTATACGTTGTACAAACTCTGGATTATAATTTTATCTTCTAAGAATATTGGATTCTGTTCCATCAAACTGTTAAATTAACAGAGGCTCACCCTTTCTCTATTAATGCTTGTATTTAAGCCATTTTAGGACAGGTCTATTTTAATTTGTCCCCATATTAAAGGAGAACTGTTGCTGTTAAGACATGCTTTTACTTTTGCGGAATAGTTCTGATGTCTCAACTAAAGTATAATGTATGCACCCAGGTCTCTACTGTGACTAGGAAGGAACTCCGACTTCTCCCCAGTACTGAGACCTCTGGAAACTCAGGCCTTAGCTTCTCTGCATCTGTTTTCTGCTTGCCTTCCTAGAATCTTGTCCAACACATGATCAGCTTAGGGATTGTCACAGGACCTCAGAAACATTTAATGCAAACATTTTGAGCACTCCTAGGCACTGTCCTCCTCTGATATTTTGCCATCCAAATCCCAGCCACTTTCACACCCTCAGATCCTGACCTCTGCTGTCCACCCCCACTCACTTAGACCAGTGCTCTGTGTCTGGCTCTACTTCTGTGTGCAGCAATTTGAAAATTTTCCTGAGTGAGAAATCCAGGGTTAATGTGGGTCTCACTGCACATGCTCTCCTTCTCTTAAAGATCAGAGCCTGGCCCATGCATTCAAACATGTTTTTATGTTTTTTAAAAAATACATTTTGCCTTGCTCCTAAATGCTTATGGCAGTTGGATAAGTCTGATAGCAGCTACTTTGTCTTATTCAGAAATATTAAGTCCTTGACATCTACTTCTGCCAGTCCCTCATAGCTCAAAAATTTTTATTAAATCTCATTCTAACTTTAGACCTTCTCTGCATCTTTCTGCTAGTACTCTGGTCTAGATTACCATTATGGCTCCTCCCTGAATTCCTACAGTGGCTTTTAATTCTTATCTTCACTGCTGGTACATACTTTACATTAAATTGTTGTCTTCTAGAAACACTATTTTATGTCACTCTCCAGGTGAAAACTTTTCAATAGCTTCTCATTAAACTTGAATAAATCTTTGAACTCCTTACATAGACCTATAAAATGGAGGATGACATAAGCCTTCTAAATGGTTTTCTATGCACTTAGCTGTTCCTTTTCTATGCTTCAGCAGCACTGATTTTATTTATTTATTTTTTAAATTTCCTGAACATGCAAAGCTTTGTCCATAGTTATACTTTAGCACAGTCTGTTTTTTATAGTCATGACATTGTGTTCATCAGTCTTTCCCTGGCTTCTTTTTCTTGCTTTAGGTGACAATTTAGATGTCAAATCCTCTATGAGGCCCTGATGACATAGAACTATACCCTTAATCTTGTAGCACCCTGGTCTTCTAATTTATGTCACACAAAAAAGTATATGCTCTTGTTCAACATTCTTACTTTCTACCAAATGTAAGAATCATGAGAACAGGGATCATATGTTTGTTTATTTGTTCCTTGTTTTATTTACGACTCTATTTCTACTTGGTATGTGGTGTATAAGAAGTATTATATACTTAATGGTATATAAAAGTGTTAAACAATTATTAACTGAGTTAATGAAGACTATATTATATTATATTTAACTTCAAAAAGAAAGTCTTTTAAAAATCAACATTTTGAGGCATAACAAAGAATAACATTTTCAAATAATTTTGGAGATTTGGGACTGGAGGAAACCATAATCATCATTTTGATGTAATAGTCTCTCTGATAACATCACATGTACTTAAATCACCACAGTGTTAGGAAACTCACTACTTCACAAGAGGGTATATTTAATTTCAGTCAATTCCTATTATTTTATTTTCAACTTTATGTGTAAATTTTTTATTCCTTTTTCTCCGCAACCTCGCCAGCATTTATTGTTCAGAGTCTTTTGGATTTTAGCCATCCTAACTGGGGTGAGATGGTATCTCAGTGTAGTTTTGATTTGCATTTACTGGATGCTGAGTGACGTTGAGCATTTTTTCATATGTCTGTTGGCCATTTGTATATCTTCCTTAGAGAAATGCCTACTTAGCTCTTTTGCCCATTTTTTAATTGGGTTGCTTGTTTTCTTCTTGTAGAGTTGTTTGAGTTCCTTATATATTCTGGATATTAATCCTTTGTCAGATGTATATTTTGCAAATATTTTCTCCCACTCTGTTGCTTGTCTTTTAACTCTGTTAATTGTTCTTTTGCTGTGCAGAAGCTCTTTAGTTTGATATAATCCCATTTGTTTATTATTCCTTTGGTTGCCCGTGCTTTTGGGGTCGTATTCATGAAGTCTGTGTCCAGTCCTATTTCCTGAAGTGTTTCTCCTATGTTATCTTTAAGAAGTTTTATTGTTTCAGGGTATATATTTAAATCCTTAATCCATTTTGAGTTGATTTTAGTATATGGTGAGAGGTATGGTTCTAGTTTCATTCTCCTGCATATGGATATCCAGTTATCCCAGCACCATTTGCTGAAGAGGCAGTCCCTTCCCCAGTGAATAGGCTTGGTGCCTTTGTCAAAGATCAGATGGCAATAAGTGTGTGGGTTGATTTCTGGATTCTCTATTCTATTCCATTGATCAGTGTGTCTGTTTTTATGCCAGTACCATACTGTTTTGGTTATTATAGCTTTGTAGTATAGCTTAAAGTTGGGTAGTGTTATGCCTCCAGCTTTATTTTTATTGCTCAGCCTTGCTTTGGCTATGCATGGTCTTTTATTATTCCATATAAATGTCTGGATAGTTCTTTCCATTTCTGAGAAAAATGTCTTTGGAATTTTGATGGGAATTGCATTGAATTTGTATATCACTTTGGGTAGTATGGACATTTTCACTATGTTGATTCTTCCAATCCAAGAGCATGGGATATCTTTCCATCTTCTTGTATCCTGAGTTTTCTTGTATCTCATTCAGTTTCCTTAGAATTATCACTCGAAATTCCTTGTCAGTCATTTCAAGGGCTTCTTGTTCTATAGGATCTAGAGTTTCAGATTTATTAACTTTTGGTGGTGTACTCTCTTGATTTTTTGTATTTCTGGTATCTTTTTTTTGATGTTTATTCATTGTGGCAGGGGGTTTCACAGTCCACCGGTTTGAGACTATTGACTAACTAAGATGTTGCTGTGGTTGCCAATTTGGTATGGCTACCTCCGTGACTGCTCAGTTGGCCTCTAGTGACTTGTGTGTGTGGTTGCCTCGGGTCTTGGGCCTCTCTGGGGAGCCACATCTCTGGTCAGCTTGGACTCTGCTGGGCTGCTGGATCATGGGGCGGTACCGCAGGGTGTGTGGTCTCTGCTGAGTGTCCACTTCCTGTGCAGGACTTCTCCCTGTTCCGTGTGCTCTGGCCTTGGCTGCTGGATCACGCAGTGGCGGCCCCACAGGGTGTGTGTTTTCTGCCGAGTCTCCGCCTCCCTAGCCGGACGTGTCTCCGCTCTGTGTGCATGGGGCTGGGCTAGGACATGTCTTCTGCAACACTCGTCTATCAGCCAGTCCTTCAAGACCCAGCTCAGCACCGCCTCGCCCAGGAAGTCTACCAGGTTTCTGCTAGGCAAGAGGACCGGTCGCTCTGGGTGCCTTAAAAAAGTTTTTTTTCATTTCAATATACCTTAAGCTTTATATTTAATTGTTTTACTTATAATGTTATAGCAATAGATCTTTAAATTATCTTAAAAAATTCTATCAATGATGGTACATGCATTTTATTTCATTTGATTTCTTTTGAAATCTAAACACTCAAAGATACAATAAAAAGATTAAAATTATCATTACATTTTGTTGAATGTTAAAGAACAGCATTAGAAAAAGCATTTGATAAAGTTCAGCACTCATTCATGACAAAGACCCTCTATAAGTTAGGTATAGAGGGAAAGTATCTCAACATAATTAAAGCCATATATGCCAAACCCACTGCCAATATCATCCTGAATGGGGAAAAGCTGAAAGCTTTTCCTTTAAGAACAGGAACTAGACAAGGATGCCCACTCTCACCACTCCTATTCAACATAGTGTTGGAAGTACTAGCCAGAGCAATCAGAGAAGAGAAGGAAATAAAGGGCATCCAGATTGGAAAAGAGGAAGCCAAACTCCCTGTTTGCAGATGACATGATCCTATATATCGAACAGCCTAAAACCTCTACAAAAAAACTCTTGGAATTGATAAATGATTTCAGCACAGTAGCAGGATACAAAATCAACACACAAAAATCAGTAGCATTTCTTTTCTCCAATAGTGAACATGCAGAAGGAGAAATCAAGAAAGCCTGCCCATTTACAATAGCCACCAAAAAAATAAAATACTTAGGAATTGAGTTAACCAAGGAGGTGAAATATCTCTATAATGAGAACTACATACCACTGCTGAGAGAAATTAGAGAGGATACAAGAAGATGGAAAGATATCCCATGCTCTTGGATTGGAAGAATCAACATAGTGAAAATGTCCATACTACCCAAAGTGATATACAAATTCAATGCAATCCCCATCAAAATTCCAAAGACATTTTTCTCAGAAATGGAAAGAACTATCCAGACATTTATATGGAATAATAAAAGACCATGCATAGCCAAAGCAAGGCTGAGCAATAAAAATAAAGCTGGAGGCATAACACTACCCAACTTTAAGCTATACTACAAAGCTATAATAACCAAAACAGTATGGTACTGGCATAAAAACAGACACACTGATCAATGGAATAGAATAGAGAATCCAGAAATCAACCCACACACTTATTGCCATCTGATCTTTGACAAAGGTACCAAGCCTATTCACCGGGGAAGGGACTGCCTCTTCAGCAAATGGTGCTGGGATAACTGGATATCCATATGCAGGAGAATGAAACTAGATCCATACCTCTCACCATATACTAAAATCAACTCAAAATGGATTAAGGATTTAAATATACACCCTGAAACAATAAAGCTTCTTAAAGATAACATAGGAGAAACACTTCAGGAAATAGGACTGGACACAGACTTCATGAATACGACCCCAAAAGCACGGGCAACCAAAGGAAAATTAAACAAATGGGATTATATCAAACTAAAGAGCTTCTGCACAGCAAAGGAACAATTAACAGAGTTAAAAGACAACCAACAGAGTGGAAGAAAAAATTTGCAAAATATACATCTGACAAAGGATTAATATCCAGAATATATAAGGAACTCAAACAACTCTACAAGAAGAAAACAAGCAACCCAATTAAAAAATGGGCAAAAGAGCTAAGTAGGCATTTCTCTAAGGAAGATATACAAATGGCCAACAGACATATGAAAAAATGCTGAACATCACTCTGCATCCGGGAAATGCAATTTAAAACCACACTGAGATACCATCTAACCCTAGTTAGGATGGCTAAAATCCAAAAGACTCTGAATGATAAATGCTGGCGAGGTTGCGGAGAAAAAGGAACTCTCATACATTGTTGGTGGGACTGCAAAATGGTGCAGCCTCTATGGAAAATGGTATGGAGGTTCCTCAAACAATTGCAGATAGATCTACCATATGACCCAGCTATCCCACTGTTGGGAATATACCCAGAGGAATGGAAATCATCAAGTCGAAGGTATACCTGTTCCCCAATGTTCATCGCAGCACTCTTTACAATAGCCAAGAGTTGGAACCAGCCCAAATGTCCATCATCAGATGAGTGGATACGGAAAATGTGGTACATCTACACAATGGAATACTACTCAGCTATAAAAACGAATGAAATACTGCCATTTGCAACAACATGGATGGACCTCGAGAGAATTATATTAAGTGAAACAAGTCAGGCACAGAAAGAGAAATACCACATGTTCTCACTTATTGGTGGGAGCTAAAAATTAATATATAAATTCACACACACACACACACGAAACGGGGGTGGGGCGAAGAAGATATAACAACCTCAATTACTTGAAGTTGATAGACAAGCAAACAGAAAGGACATTGTTGCGGTGGGGGGGAGGGAGAAGGGAGGGAGGTTTTGGTGATGGGGAGCAATAATCAGCCAAAATGTATATTGACAAAATAAAATTAAAAAAATAAAATAAAATAAAATAAAATAATAATAATTTTAAAAAGAACAGCATTAAATTTCAGGAAGTTTTACCATAATTGGGATTCTTTAAGGTATATATTGGATCTATTTCTTCATCCCTGTGCACTTTTAATGACCCATATTTGCATGTACTGTGAATAAAAAAATTTGAATTTTAGCCAAAATAAAAAAAAGTAATATAAAATGAATTTTAAAGGACCTAATTTATGGAATTTTTTTTCTATTTCAGCTAACATTAAGAAAGGTATGTCAAAAAATTTGTCTTTATAGTATTCACATTTACCCATTAGTTATCTTATTATCATAAAATAAAAATTTTTGTGTTTGTATGCCTTAAAATAAATAGACTAACATATTTTGAATAAGACTCATATGTAATGTGCAAAATTCACTTTCATGTGTGTATAATCATATACATGATTTTGAAACATAACTATACTCTTTATCTCATAGAATTGACATGGTGATCAAATGAGAAAATACATTTGAAAGCATTAAAAATTTTTAATGAAATTTTCTTTTAATACTTCCCATTGTAATAATAAATACTTTTTAAAAAAATTGAGATAAAACATAACTCACAGTTACTTGCTTCTATATGCATTAAGCAATTTGCAAAATTAAATTATTTTGTTATTGTGATTCTTTGCTTTCTGTTTGTGAATCATTTTTTATTACCACTATTTTTTTTTGTAGAGGTTTGCTTACAGAGTGACCCACTTTCTCTTAGCTATTCTTTGGGACTGTAGTACATACTAGAACTTTTGAAAGACTTTATATTTATCAAATAGTTCTTTGAAAATATTTTGATGAATTAAATGTAAATAAATTGAAAGCATGAGGATTAAGTTTCTCTTCAAATATACACCAAATTAAAATAGTAAAGGGTGAAAAAAAACCCAAAACTTTTATGGGTCACTTAGATACCATTGAATGAGTTATTGCTTCAGTAAAATAAGTTACATTTCTCAAATTGCTGCCTATGGACCATTATTAATCTAAGAAAATGAAAGTGTTTGGTGGCCTAGTAACATACTCAATCCTTTTTATTCTGGTTGAATAAAAATATAAACTAATTGTGATAAAATAATGTTTTAGACATTATGCTAGATCTAATAGGACAATCATGGTTACCTTCATGTATGAAATGATTGCTGACATAAGAATATGGAAGTAATCCTTATCAAAATGATCCTATAAGATTATTCATTGATCTTCCTTCCTCTGCTCTAAACATAGCAGCTAGAGATAAAAACTCTTGTTAAAAAGTCATTAAGACACATAGGCATGGTAAGTGGTACAAATAAAACTCTCTGTTGACCAGAAAACATAGAAACACAAAAAATCAATAGAGCTGAAGCCAGGGGACTGCCCATCTCTGGATTCAAATATGGGCAATGGGGACTGAGAGTATGACTCTTCCAGAATGATAAGAACAAAAGTCACCTCTTATAAAGTAGAATGAAGGGAGGGAGAAAAAACTATTAATTGCAATCACAGGATCCTCAAAATTTCTCATCAAGTCAAAAGCATGCTATTGAAAATTGATCAAGAAAATTGAGGAAATATGAAAATAAATAACCTTAAAACTTTTAATTACATAACTGACATTATAGATGGCATTTATAAGACATAAATGAACATTATAAAAAATTTTAATTCATTGAAATTGAAAATTTAGATGAGATTGCAGTTTTCTAGAGAATACTTTCGAGTACTCCATAAAAAAGTAAAAATCAATTTGATATAGAAATTATTATTAAACACTTCTCTCATGAATCCAATTCCTTATTCCTCCTTGAAACAAATAAACCAACTTTTATAGTTTGATTCTATCAGTTAGTTTTGCCAAAACTTTAAAGAACAAATTTAAAAAATATTTTATAGAAGCTCAAATGATCAGTCTCCTAAAACATTTTATGAGACAGTAAATTATTGAAACTTAAACTTGGTGATAACTAAATAAAAAAATACAGAATTAGAAATAAATCTGATTATGGGTACAAAATTCCTAAGTGATAATCTTGGCAAATGGGATTCAGAAGTGTTATAAAATATTCATCATGACCATATGGTGTTTATTCTCATAATTCAAGGAAGGTGCTCTTGCAGAAATGTAATGATTTATTTTGGCACTCCAATTAACTGAGAAAAATGGTATGATTATTATATAAAAATAATAAAACCATTTAAAAATATTGAGAAGTATGACAAAAACAGGAGCATAAAAGGACTTCCTTAACCAAGTTAGAAACTCTACTTGAAATTTATAGCCAATATTCTTCACAGTGAAGCACTGAACCTCTCCGTGAATTCTGAAACAAACAAAACCGACAATGATTTCCACTATCTTTCCTAATTAATATTGTACTGTAGTAAAGCAAAATTGTGTATACCATAGTATACCATATGCTTTACAATAGTAGAGCAAAAATAATTAAGCAAGAAAAAATATGTAAATATTGGGGGAAAAAAGATAATTTTACTATTATATACTAGTGAAATACATACCCAAAAAATCTATAGACCAGTTATATGAAAAGAAAATAACTATGTTTTCCTGGTGAAACTTCAACAGACAGTTAATCTAAAAATATTTAAGGGTGAGCAACTTAAAGCTTTTTCAGTAAGATCACCTCTGATCTTCAACATCATAATGAAACCCTTAACTAATGCAATAAAATAATAAAAGTAAATAAAAGGTAGATTGAAAAAGAGATAAAACTGTTTTTGAAAATAAGATGATCATCTATGTAGAAAATTCAATAGAATTGACAAAAAAAAAAGTAAAACCTCTTGGGAGTAATAAGCAATGACAGCACAGCTGCAAAATACAAGGTTAATGCAAAAAAATCCATCACATTCCTATGTACCAGAAACAAATGAAATTTGAAATTAAAACACAATACCATTTACATTAGTACTCAAAAAAATGAAATACTTAGGTATAAATCAAGCAAAATATGTATAAGATCTATATGAGAAAACTATAAAACTCTGATGAAAGAAATCCAAGAAGAACTAAATCAACAAAGAGATATTCCATGTTCATGGATAGAAAGACTCAATATTGTCAAGATGCCAGTTCTTCCCAATATGATTTATAGGTTGAATGCAGTCTCACTGAAAATTCCAGCAACTTATTTTGTGGATATTGACAAACTGATTTTAAAGTTTGTACAGGGAGGCAAAAGGTCCAAAATAGCCAACACACTATTGAAGGAGAAGAACAGAGTTGGAAGACTGAAACTGTCTGATATCAAAACATACATAAAGATACAGTAGTCAAGAAAGTGTGGTAATGTTGAAAAAATAGACAAATACCTCAATGGAACAGAATAGAGAACCCAGAAAGAGATCCACATAAATACAGTAAATTAATCTTTGACAAAGGAGCAAAGACAATTCAGTGAAGAACAGATAGTCTTCTCAATAAATGGTGCTGGAACAACTGGGCAGCCATGTGCAAAAACAAAAAAAATTAATCTAGACAAAGACCTTATACCCTTCACAAAAATTAACTCAAAATGAATCACAGCTGTTAAACAAAGAACTATAAAACTCCTGGAAGATAGCATAGGACAAAATCTAAATGAACTTAGGTTTGGCAATAACTTTCTAAATAAACCAACAAAAGCACAATCTATGAAACAAATAATTGATAAGTTGGACTTCATTAATCTTCATAATGTTTATTCTGTGAAAGACAATGTCAAGAGAATAAGACAAGCCACAGACTTGAAGAAAATATTTGCATAATATCTGCAGAAGATATATTGGGAAAAGGACAGTTGACCAAAATATACAAAGACCTCTTAAAACTCAGCAGTAAGGACACAACCCAGTGTTCCACCAATCTGAGCAGACACCTCACTAAAGAAGATATACAGAGAGCAAATTAGCATATGACAAGATACTCCACATCATATGTCATTAGGGAAATTCAAAATAAAACTACAATGAGATAACACCACATACCTATTAGAATGGTCAAAATCCAGAAAACTGACAACATCAAATGGTGGCAATGATCTGGAGAAAAAGAAAGTCTAGTTAATTGCTGGTGGGAAGACAAAATGGCACAGTCACTTTGGAATACAATTTGTCAGTTTCTTACAAAACTAAACATGCTTATACCATATGATCCAGCAATCATGGTCCTTGGTATTTACACAAAGGAGTTGAAAACTTATGTCCACACAAAAATCGGCACACAATGTTTATAGCAGCTTTATTTATAATTGCCAAAACTTGGAAGCAATGAAGATGTCCTTCAGTAGATGAATGAATGAATAAACAGTGGTACATCCAGACAATAGAATATTATTCAGCACTAAAAACAAATTAGCTATCAAGCAATGAAAAAACATGAAAAAAAACTTAAATGTATCACTAAGTTAAAGAAGCTAATCTGAAAAGCCTACTACTTTATGATTCCAACAATGTGACATTCTGGAAAAGAAAAACCTAAGGAGATAGTAGAAATATCAGTGATTGTCAGGGGTTAGGGAAGTAGGAGGGATAAATAGGTGGAGCAAGGGGATTTTAAAGGCATTGGAACTTCCCTGTATGACACTATAATGGTGGCGTGTCATTGTACATTTATACAAACCGGTAGAATGTAAAACACCAAAAGTGAAACCTAATGTAAACTGTGGACTCTGGGTGAAAATGATACATTGGTGTAGGTTCATCAATTGTAACAAATGGACCATTTGATGGGGGATGTTGACAATGGGGGAGGCTATGCATGTGTGGGAACAGGGTTTATAGAAGAAATTTCTATATATTTATCTCCATTTTGCTGTGAACCTAAAACTTAAAACTGCTGTAAAAAAATAGTCTGTTAAAAAAAGAAAAAAATCTCAATGATAATTTTATATCTATAAAATTTTATAAACTCTTTAAAAAAATTTTAAAGATACCCTTGAATAATTCAAAGGTGTATAAAAAATTCCCTTTGAGAAGATTACAAGATTTTTTGTAGGTTTTGGATGGAGCTGTAAATAAAGGAGGAGCTGTATCCCATTCACAGATGACACATTATAATAAGAATGTCATTTCTGTCCAGACTGATCTTGAAGCATATGCATGTTCAATCAGAATACCAACAGAGATCTGCATGGAATTTGTCAAATTGTACTGAAATTCACATCAAAGAGATCAAAGAGTAGATTTCAAGAAAAGCTATGCCTTTCCAGAAAGAAATTTTAAAAAGGAAGGTTACTTCCATCATCATCAGGTATTGACAGGCATTTAAGCCTATTACAATTAAAATAATGTCTATTGGTAAATCTATGACAATTAAAAGAATGTCTACTAATAAATTCATAATAATTAAGATAATGTCTATTGGTTCCACAGACAGTATGCCATGTTCACTGATATTGTGGAAAATTTTATAGCAAATAACAGTGTTCAACTTTATTCATAAGGAAATGTCCTTTGAATTATGTTTTTTATTAATCAGTGTCAAATATATCATAAGAATACCCCTGATACTTTTCTAGAAACATTTCCTCTAGACATTTTAGAATTCACACATTTAAAAACAATGGTAGTTTGTATTACTTTTAAAATGAATTAATGGCAGTATACATAACCAAGAAATAATGGTCTTTTTAATTTAGTTTTTTGAGTTGTAAAATATGGTGGTGTTAGAGGTGTGTGTGTGTGTGTGTGTGTGTGTGTGTGTGTGTGTGTGTGTGTGTGTGTGTGTGTGTGTGTGTGTGTGTGTGTGTTATAAGACTGTAAGCTTCCTAATGTGGAATATGCTGTCTGTCTTGCTCATGGCTTTATAACCAACACCTTGAGCAATGACTGGAACATACCATATGTATAAGAAATATTCCCTTGAATGAAAAACATTAGTTTCCCATTAAAGAAGTAAGGCAGTTTCCCTCTTTAACTTTATTTCATTTCTTTAAAAACACCTATCATGCAGCTGGAAATTTTGTGTTGAAAACGTGAAACATAAGTCATTCAGTGTATTTCAAATATTAAAAAAAAATAATTTGTGGGAGAAATTGAGCAAGTGAAAAATTTTAGAGAGTAAAAACAAAGAAATGTTATCCTAAGTGACAACTTGCCAATTTTCCTATACTTGTAGGTGGACTTCCGAGACAGCTGATATTTTAATCTTTCTTGATGTGTATGTGTCTGCATTATTTATTGGAAAATAAACTTGGGATCACCACTCATATGTTTATTTTCACTTCATGTTATGAATTATATTGTTTCTCTATAGACTTTCTTAGTCTTTCCTATTTTGATTTAGAGAAGACAAATTTCAAAGTGAATGAGCAAATTAGCTTTCTTCTATGAAGCCTATGCATTTTTAAATGTTTTCTTATTACCACGAATGAGAAGATTATAAAATAGAAAAACATTCTATGATTGTTTAGTTCATGAACAGGAGAAAAAGAAATTAGAACCAAATTGAGTAAACCTTATGAATGAATAATTGCATCGTATATTAAATTTTATTTAATTGCTGTTTTATATTATAAACAAATAAATCACAATCACAGTTATAATGGAGCTACACTTTTAATAGCATTCAGTACACAGCTTCTTGGAACATTTTAAATGTTCTAGTTTTAGACATATGGAAATACAAACACGCTTTTAGTCTATACTTGCATTATTTTAATATATAAAAGTATAATTTGATAAGAAGAGTTGAGGTATAGGAAGAAGAAAAAAGATATAATCTTTACACACACAAACACACTTACAATATATCCAACTCCATATACATTTATATAGAAGGATTAATAAAATTTATAATTCAAGTAAGTCTTATATGGTTTTCTATTTGCTTGTGGCCTCGAAATACTCACCTATGTTATCCTCATTATTTTTCATAATATTTAGCTCATTGCTAGATTTTTACATACAATTACCCTTCAGAATATAAAAGCAGAGCATTTGATTTATTCAGAAGAATATCTCCCCATTGGTGTACCCACAGTGATTTCAGAAAATAAGAGAAATGGCTTTGATTTCAAGGGTGAGTGTCTAGCTCTTCACTAAAACCAGATTAAACTAACTAAAAACTGTGTAGGGTAATGGAATATTTAGAGTCTATATTGGTTTTATATTCTAACATAAAATAAAGACACCATTTACACCCAAATCTATTCTATTATTCTTTTATGAATCTAGAATATGAATTACTAATTTGTAATCTAATAATATATTGTATAATGTCTGTGAACATCTCTTCATTACATTTTGTTGTCTTTTTAAAATTAAACTGTAATTCTATAAATTTTTATTTCATTTTCCCTGTAAATTCAACACTTTTTCTACACTTTTATGTGTACATTTCCATGTATTCTTACCTTATTTAAATATTATATATTTTTCTGCTAATACATACCTATGTTCAATGACTTCAATTATTTAGATATTTCTTTAAAAATACACTGTGATAGGAGAAAATGCACATTATGGCAGTGAATTAAAATATTTGTCTTGATTTTTATATTTTAAATTATCTCCATTGTTGGTATATTTTCATTATTTAATATGAAACTTTGGCATTCATATAATGCAAATTCATAATACTAACTTTTACATCATCAATAGGCAAAAAGAGTCGGTGCTTAAGAAAGCCTTGATTAGAACATTTATACAGATCTTTATTTAAAGACATACAATATTATCTTAGTGCTATTATTACCACACCTGTCAAGAAAACGATAGAACTTTGGCAGGAAGTTGACAAAACATACTAGGTAAAACATACTATTCAACCTCTCTTGCTTTTAATATAGTATATTTCTTCTCCCTCATTTTCTTTCTCTGCTTGGGTCTTTCCTACAATATTTCTACTGCTTTTCATTTTAAATCTTTTCAGCACTGTGGATAATTTATGCATTTGTGGTCTCACTCAGAACGATCATTTAAGTAAGACCGCAGAAAGCCACCAGAGCTTGAGGCAAGGCTGGCTTTTGTAGTACACTGCCTAATTTCTTCCTAGGCATTGCCTCAGGGCCAACTGGATTTGTGGTTCTCTATTTACATAATTCTGATTTAATTTTTCTTGTGGGAAATTATGCAAGTTCAGGAGCTCTACACCCTTTTACTGAAATAATTATTTTCGAATCTCCTGAAGGTGGTTACATAATTCAAGAGAAGTAAAACGTTCATTGCAGGACTAGTAAAATGTCCACCACTGATTTTTTTAAGCAATGTTTCATTTTTTTCTTAATGCACTACTTCTTCTGTGAAAGGAAATGGTGTTTATGTTTAGAATCACTGAAGCAAGAAATCGTTCCCAGTACTATATTCTAAGCTAGAAAAGAACTAGAAATTCATGTTTTATCCATTTTCTTCAATATATTATTGCAGTTAGACTTCTGATAACATTTTAATTATGAGTGAGAATCTGCTCAATGTGTTTTAATTTCTTCAGGAGACAAGCTCCCATCTGCAAGGAAATTACATGGTATCATGGCTGAGCATGCAGAAATTATTTTTCAGGTGGTGGAGGAGGAAGGACTGGAGATGGGGAGAGGGAGAACTACAAAAGAAAAATAATGCAAATTTTCTGGATCAAAACAAAGAAAGAAATAGCTTGTGTATGTCACATTAGAACACAGTGTCCTATCATTAATTTTTATAAACTTACTTATTCTGCCAGAATCAGTCATATTACTGCTCGGACCTTTGCTAGTTTAATTTTCTTTTTCCAAAATATATAGCTTTAACATCAGAAATACTTGAACACTTTAATATTTTAGGTTTCAAAAGATACTATGTACTTAGCATGTAAAAAAACAAATCCTGGTGACAATCTGAATAGATTTTTCTTCAATCTAAAGTAAAGATAGTAAAAAATAAAAACAAAGGCAAAACAGGTGGAAATCAATAAAATATTAGCATCATTAAGATATATCACTTTTTCCTTCTTTTGTTGTTGTTATTTATTTCTATCCTAGAAAAACACAACAAGCAAAAAGCCAGCTAGCACAAATTATATTCTAACCCATTTTCTTTCATTTTTCCTCTCTGGAAATACTTTCAGTTCCACTTCTGTATCCTTCCTAAATCCCTGCTTTCTGTTTTCTGCTCCGCTCAGCTTGCAGCACCAGCACTAAACAGTGGTATAAAAAAGGCTGCACAGTGTCAGTGAAGGGTTAGGTGAAATCTAACTGATATGTCATTTGATGTCTAAAATAGAGATGCCAAAAGTATTGCTGAGCAAACTCTTGCCATTCTCATTGGCTCTGCATGTATGCTTTTCTCCTAGGAATGCAGCTCCATCTTAACTCACTTCAACTCTGTCCGAGGGACCCTGCTCCAACTTCTGACCAGTAGCTTTACTCCTGTCTTTGCAATGCATTTGAAAATTCGAGTTGTCAGTTTGTGTGTACAATAAGATTATGTTTTGACACATGATTATAGGGAGAACTAAAATCCAAAGTTAGACATATTTACCTACAAAATATATTATTATAAATCAATATATTAAGCAATGTCCTTAAGGTTATTTTTGCAAGATTCTCTGAGAATATTTTCTAGATGGGGATAATAGTTGTTTTTGTGAGCACATATATGCTAAATCTAAAGCAAGATTTTATTTTACCTTGACTTATGAAGTCAATAAAAAATATGTGTTATTTCTGTCTGCTTAATTACTAATATTTTTGGCTTCTTATATTTATTGGTGATTGTTTTTTTCTTTCTCTTGCTTTAGATGATGCCTCCAGCGTTAAGACTGTGATCCTGCAAAGTTTAAAATTGGAAAAGAAAATCTTAAATACTATGCATTTTCTGATTGTTACCCTGGCTCTGTTATTCTCTGTCCTACAGAATTGTTAGCCTCCCGTATTAGCTATTTGTCAATCATTAGTGTCAAATAATGTTGCTCTTCTATGCAAAGATTTTCCTCTTTTCAGACAACCTAAGCAGTTAGGTAAAGTTATAATCAATTATAGATTGAAGGTTTCTCTGTATGTTTAATGATTTATAGTGGGTCTCAATAATTAACTTTATTGTTATATTATCTCATTTTTTTATTCTACATTACATAGGGCACCACAGTTCTATAATATTTAAATTATTTTAATAATTTTATTCTGTTTGGAAAAGCAGATGTCCTATACTTTTTCATACAGCATATTATGTTTATATAATATTTAAATAATTATGAACCTGCTCATATTTTGTTGGGTTCTATATATGTACAAGTATATTGTTTAACCAGCGGGTAATCATGGTTCCATTCTTCTACTTTCCCACTGGGCTACACAGTGCTGAGTAGATGGACCCAGAGGTGTTTCTGGAAGTTGTATCCAGCTCTACATTGCCAAATATAAACATAAAGCTTCCTGTGTTCTTATAATATGCTAAGAGATAGACCCACACAAATCTTATTTATATGGCAAGGCTTGAGGGGAGAATTTCATGCTGAGAATTAGCCTGGTGACCAATTTAGTCTTTTGCATGATTTCATTCTTGCCCCATGCAGCAAGGTGACCTTAACGTATCACAACACCACTTTGCAAAAATAGCTGCACTTATTCAATTCCTACCATGTGCTGTCCATTGCACTCAGTGGACTTCATGGGGGTGGTGGTATTATAGCTATAAGGTAGACAAGCAAATGGAGGCTCGTAGATGTTCTGGAAATGTTCAGTTTCATATGGGGAGAACCTTGTGGGCCTGACTTTTAGGTTCTGTCTACTAGAGTCCGTAAGCCATTTTCTATTTACTTTGTTACCCTTAAACTCTGAGCCTTGGTATAAAGACTTTGCCATATTTGAAGGAGAATTGTGGGAAGGCTGATGCTCAATTTTATGCTCGGAACAAGTACCTCTGTGACATTGTAATCACTGAATTAAGGAAACCCACTTATAATTCAGGACATTATGCAATTATTGCAAATATCCTGTCATAGATCTGACCCTCACCTTAAAGAATTAGACTCAGGTCCTCACCTATGGTTTTGCTTTTTATCTTGCTTTTAAACTTACAAAATTTACATTCAATACTTAAACATACAAAATTCATAAAGAATTTCAAAGCTAAGAATGCAGAATTATTTTCTGGCTTGAAATTGTACGTATTACTGTATACACCACATAGAATTCATGTTTATGATTAGTAATTTTAATAAATGGCATTCTTATCCTTTGAATTATTATTGGGTTTTGCAGTAATTTATATTACATTTAATTTTTTTGAAATTTCACATTTCATGTCATTTTTATATATGATCAGTTTGGAGGGTAGAGTTTTAGCAAAGGAAGTTACATTAAATAGATTTTTTAAATACAAAAAATATTAAACCACAGCCAGTTTACATTCAGCTCAAATGCTTTCTTACAGAGGAATTTTAATTGGAAATCAATGTATTTTTTCCCGACACAGAAGTATTAAGTTTCTACTTATAAAATTTATGAATAACTTTGATATTTAAAACATTATTTGAGATTTTTAAAGAACATAACTTCGTGATTAGCTTGCTTATTAAAAATTTGACTAGCTGACATTTTTTCTTCAGTAGTGTAGTAATAAATTATAACATCCTTCTTTTGCAGATATAAATCCTCTCTTCCCTGTGGCAAAGAGTGATCTGCTACTTTCAATGCTGATGTCAAGTCCCCCTTAATGTTCTCAACGCTCACACACACACACCCTAAAAACCAAAAACAAACAAGAAAACATATTACCTTTGAAAGGTTTTATTTTTTCAGCCACTATTTCACATTCACTTCCATTTGGAAATGTTAAAATATTAAAACTATTCAAAGCTATTTGTGTAACTGAAACTGGAATTTCCTATAGCTTCTTGTTCTATAAATACACATTTTTACATTCAGTGCTCTTAGTGGTATTGTCAACCGAGACATCCTTAATTTCATTTATTCGTCCTCCAGCCAAGAGGGATGATGTTTTATTGACATTATGTGACCATAATAAAGATTGTATTTCCAAAAAATAAATTGTGAGTCACTGTATGTATGTTCATAAAATATAAATACTAATAATAGGAAAGATAAAACACTAAAGATTATCCTTCCAATAATCTTTGTACCAGTAATATCCACTAAACATAGGACATACAAAAAGCATAGATTTGGGAGTCCGACACACCTGGAATATTACAAATGTGTAACTTTGGGGAGTTGTTCATCTTAGCTTCTAGATATATCATAGCTACTATTTCAAATTATTCTGATACTAAAATGGGTAAAATATACAACATTTAGCATAATTGCCGGGATGATGTAGGAACTCGATATAACCTAGTTTGCCATCAATTATTATGAAGACAAAGACTACCTTTCTTTCTCATCCAAGAGCTGGTAAAAGTATTTGAAGTGTTTTATGTAGTTATGTTGGATAATGGTTTTAAAGGTTTTGACTTTTAGGAATGATTCTATAATGTATATTAAAGTATTCATGATCTCTTATTGAATTTAATCTCTTATTTATAAATCATTGTTTCTATTTTTAAAATAAACAACTTTTGATGATTTAGCCAGACTATTGGCTCATATGTGTAGGTTTAATTTTTAATGCTATGAATGGAAGAACTTATAACAGGGAGATACTTAAAATAGAAAGCTTATTTACATGATATGTATCTAAGAGATATTTAAAACTTCTATATCTATAAAAGAATCAATATTGGTAATATAAGACAGAAAGGAAGTAAAATCTAATCTGCATGAGCATTTTGTCCCTGGCTACTATGTGACCTATTATAGCTTTTCACAGCAGAAAACCTAAAAGTATAAAATAAAATCATTTGAGTTTGCCAGGTGCATCATTCCTGCTGAATCAGCTTACTTGGTAGGATGCCAGTTTCTACTAAAGGATGCCAATTTTTCTCTAAAGGAAAAATCCTTCAATAAAATGTTAGTAATATTTGAAGGGAAATAATAGCTTTAACCCACATTTGGACATTGTGACTAAGAAAAGTTTTGCCACACACACACACAAAAAGCAATAAAAAAAATTGAACTTTAAATCAATACATAACATTGAAATTTCAGGATAAATTTTAATCCAAAGAGTTCATTATGAAATTGCTGTATGCTGGGAATGCAAAAATAAATGAAACATGTTCCTTGCAGAGAAAGTGTTCAAGGAAAAATGACATAATAAAAGTAATATCTGGCTAGTCTTTATTGGGATAAGGAGATGTCATAGACTGTTTGTGCTAGTATCACAGAATATTACAGACTGGGTAATTTATGAAGAACAGAAATTTATTTTCATAGTCCTAAAGGCTGGGAAGTCCAAGATGAAGGGTCCAGTTGGTAAGGGCCTTGACTCTCTGCTTCCAAGATAGCGCCTTGAAAACCATATTCTCTGAAGGGGAGCAATGCTGTGTCCTCACGAGGCCGAAGGTGAAAGAGCGAAAGGGACAAATTCCCTTGGTCAAATCCTTTATAAAGTCACCTAATCCCACTCACAGTGGAGGATCCCTCACAGCCTAATCACCTCTTAAAGATCCCACCTCTTAATATTATCACATTGGCAGCCCCTAGGTGATCAAGGTTGGGGAAAGATATTTGAGATAGAAGGAGTACATAAACTTGTTGGAAAGAGTGTGTAGCATCATGGAAGGATCTTAGACTGAAAAGTCAGAGTAAAAACTTTCTTTGATCATCTGGTTATTTAGTTTCCTCATCTACAATATTGGGTTGATAATAGTTATCCATGACACTATTCAATAAGTAATAGCCAATATCATAAAATTTATCTTGGATTTTTAGATGCTTTTTCATGTCATGCAAAGTAATAATTATAAAGTAAACATATTCAATGGATTGAAGTATTAGTTGGAAGCTTGGCACCCTGAGTCCCACCAATCAACATATATATTTCCTAGATAACTATTTTTAAAGAGAAGCAAATATTTTGAAGTAAGTTTGACCTGGTTTTAAGTCCTGACTCCCCCTCTACATATAAGACTTGAAAAAGTGACTCAAACTTTATTAAACTTTAGATTCCTCACCCTAAAAATGGGAAATTAATTGGCCCACTGTCCCTTTTCAATGAGTATTAGCTCTTACTGTTAATATTTATAGAATCATATTATGCTAATGTTTAATTACAAGCATGCATCAATTCTGTCCCTATGTTGACTATGCAAGCCTGTGCCTGACTCTCATAAAATAGATGAGAACTACTTATCTGAAGACTTCAGAATATGTTGCCTGGAATGACTAATTCAAAATTACTATTAATAATGTCACACTGTATTCTAGACACTTATTTGAAGCATTCAAGGACTTTCTTTTATAGTAGAGGAAAGAAGATATACAAATGTGTAATTTTCAATAACAGCATAGCAGTTCTGCCACGAAACAAAATGAGAAGAGATACCACAGAGATATAGGAAATTGCATGTCAAATAAATAGAATGAATGCTACAGGAATTCAGAGACAGGATGATGTGTATGGAATGGATGGGTTCAGAAAGGATTTGTTGAGGAAGTGAGGTTGGTCTCGGCACTTAAGAGTCAAAAAGAGAAAGATGGGGACCATTATCTAAGACCTAAGGAGAAAATGCACAGAACATGATACAGGGACAAAAGATAGTTTCAGTGTGCTTTGAGGAAATAGTAAGGCATGTGGTTAGAAGGGTAGAAAATAGAAGGCAATAGATGTCATAAGTTATTCCGCTTCCAAGTTTGGGATGAGCATCCCTCCAGGGGCTTGCGGGAAGAGAAGGAGATACTTTCTCTGAAAATAGGCAGGCTGAAAGGGCTGACAGCTATGATCTAACTGGTCCTAAAATACTAGACTATTTATCATCAGTTCTAAAAGCTGCAACTGACTCCTTTCTGACCTGGGGCTCTTCTCACAAGATTCCTGAGCATTCTAGATATCCCCAGAAGCTACTTAACTTTTTGTTAAAATGTAAAGCTGTTCAGCTGCAAAATTGTAGCCCCTATTATCTTTCTTAGAAAGAAAATGAAGCTACTGTACCAATCTGAAACTACATTTCAAAGGGAAAGTATAACATAATGTGATTTTGAAATAAAGTGTCACCTCAAACTAAGGCTTAGAAATTCACATCCATTTAATTTTTATTACTTGAGAAAACAAAGTGTACCAACTGCAAATGTAAAATATTTTATTAAAGAATTACTTTATTTTTTCAACCCTGCCTAAGGTAAGCATTCTCAGGTATGTTTTTCATGGTCTGGCCCATGTGTAGTAAAAAGAATATAATATGACGTAGAGACCTTAAGCTTTTTTATTGAATGGAATGGAGAGTGGAACGATTACTTGCTAGGTCTGTCCCAAAGAAACAATTCTGAAATCAATACAGTAATCTGGCCATATGTGAGAAAGAGAGAGATTCCAAGATGCATGAGAAGAACCTCATTGTTTTGTTCAACATCATTTCTCTGATGCTGAGCATGATGCCTGGTCCATAAGAAAGTGACGGTAAATGGAAGAAAGCACATGTGGAAGAGAAATCATAACTATCAACCGATCTCTAAAATTATGGTATCTTTATTAAATATGGAGTTTGGTTCAGTTAGTGCCATCACACAAGATGATCAGATTAAATTCCTTATTTAGTGGGGAAAAAAAAGTGCAAAGAGGAGGAACCAAGTTGTGCGGGACACATGAGAACTTCTCTCCTAATTCTACTATTAAAAGTAAATTGATAAAAGAGGAAAATCAGAAAGATGAAATGATTGCCTAAACTTATGAGATAATATGTTCTGTGTTAGAAGATTGCCTCTCATACAAGAAGCCCTAAAAACTGATATCTTAAAAAAGTCGTTTTGTGCATCCTGGGATTTGGGATCATATTTCTTTCTATCAATATTCTTCCATTAATCACTGCTGCCTCTCCAATGGGAATTCCCTTCCCTGCCAGTAGTTCAAATATGAATCACATCTTTGAACACAAACTGCTTTGGATACAGAACTGCATAATTAAGTATTAAAGTTATAAAACTGATGAACAATATTTTCATCTTTCCATGTTCTAATTAGCATCTTTCATTGTTAGGAGCACGTGTAACACACGCACTCACACGGAATTGTGCTTTATAGGCCAACCATCTGAATTGCTTGGACAGATGCAACAGGATCAGGGGCAACATGACTCTGTGGATATGTACACAACACCATGTCTGAGGCTTGGGCATATTCAGTCATTTCATACCTTTTGACACGGGAAGCCAGAAAAAAATTGTATGAAGTTCTTTCCTTTTTAAACAATACAAAGTAGGAGTTTGATATTCTAAAAATGATATGCACTATTTTAGTAAAGTGTCATCTTTTTGTTGAAAGTGTCCATGCATAATTTTCCCACTTGCTTTAAATGTGGTGTCCTAATTGATAGCCATTTTGAAGTTAAATAAGCGTCAAATAGAGATTCAATGGGTCTGTTATCACCAGGCAATTACATTTGGTTAATAACCTGGTTATATTTTCTATTCACATAGGACAGCTCTGTAAAAACCCTGGCATTAATGGATTTTATTCAAAGTGACAAAGGAAATATTAAAATTGCAATACAATTTCCCTTATCTTACCGAAATGGGGAAGGCATCTGCATCATGGTATTAACTCACCCAGAGAACAGGAAGTTAAAATACTATTATTTTTGCACAGCGATCTTTGTGCTGCAGTATTTGCTTGGCTCAGAATCATAATTTGGTTGCACACATGTTGTTTACAATATATGGAACTGTAAATGAACAGGAAATCCAATTTTTAAACATATGCAATAAAACTTGTGGTACCTCCCTATATTTCTCATTTTTATCTGCTAATACTTGAATCAAAATGTTGTCAGTTATTTTGTACCTTCTAAAAGTTTGCTAAATATATATTAATTCTATTCTCACAACTGTAGTAAATGACAAAAAAACAAAAAGCAAATCAGTATACTGACACTAAACAAAAAATAAATTTCTTCAACACCTAAAATCTTCTTTAAAGAACACTTGTGAAATGTCAATTTCAATAAAGTCAATCATTCATTTCAATTTAGAGGTTTAAACAGACAAAATTTTGGCATTAAGAAAATAAATAATAAATATCTAACTCACCCCATCATCTCTTCTAATGTACATATATTAAAGAACACACAGTATATGCAGCAAATTTTCCCCAGGAAATGCAAATTAATACTAATTTAAATATGTGAAACTGTTAAATTAAATCTTTGTTTTGATGACTTGCTCAATATTAATAATTAACCTGGGTCTCTGCACTTTGGACATAAAATCCAGAGTCAGTTCAAAAAATATGTATTGAACATTCACTATGCAGGAAGCATTGGGATTATGAGTAAATCCTCATACGTTTCATTCATTCATCCTTTTGACAATTATTTTCTGAGAGACTGCTGTAAGGTAAACATTTTTCAAGGTAGTAGAGATTAAACAGTGACCAAATAGTGATGGATTTTTACCCAGTGAATCTTACACTCTAGTGAAGGAAGAAGATATGTAAACTTGTTTTCAGTAAACTGTGATGAATGTATGCACAGAATACTCTGGGCCTGAGATCGTGTGTTTTGGGTTATACATAGTATGTTTATAAATACAGTCTTTGCTAGTATCTAGAACAGCATTATCAAAGAGGAAAAATGAAACATCCTTTTTATTATTTGTTATAAAAAGTGAAGTTTGTCTTTTTCACATTAGATGTGATAAACTTCCTATTCAATACACTTGCATCAAAACACTTTCAACAACGGTGACTAAATTTTAAGGAAATAATTTTGAGATGATTTCACCATTACGTGTTTCTTTTGATAATTCGACAGACATTATGTAAAAAGACTTCAACTCAATGATGGTATACAATTATAATGATGATTTTTTTAACGAAAAAATTCAAGTCTTTAAGTTCAGATATTTATGAAAATAAAATTTTAAAGTGTTTATATAAATTCTTTCATGCCCTTAATTCAGAGAAAATTCTAAAGTTACTACAAATTGTTACAATACTAATAAAAATAAACATTTTCATAAATAATGAGATAAACATTGCAAATATAAGTCAACAAATAAAATGATAGTATTAAAGTCTTATGAGTAACATTTAATAAAATGATAAATACATAACAACATTAAGGTCTAAAAACATATAAAATAACAATTAAAAATATTAATATTAATGAAAAAATCCCTTCTAAAAAGTTAGTTGTCAATAGAGCTGTTACCATGTAATTATTTGCAAAACCAATACCAAATCTTTTCCATCACTGTTCTCTGTTTAAGCCCAGGACTATACAAACTACTGAGCTACAGAGAACAATTCTTCCCAGACACTGAATTAAACAAAATCGTTATCATGTCATAAATATTGACATATATTTGGACATAATTTGAAAAAACAACTAGCCTATAATATTAAGGAATTTTATTTTATTTTTTGTATTTACACATATTTTCTTTTTTATTTTGTCTTTTTCGTGACCGCCCGTGAGTGCACTGGCCATTCCCATATAGGATCCGAACCCGCGGTGGGAGTGTCGCCGCGCTCCCAGCGCCAGCGCCGCACTCTCCCGAGTGCGCCACGGGCTCGACCCTGTATTTACATATTTTCTATCTTATATAGAATAGTCCTCCCTTATCTGCAGTTTTAATTTCCACAGTTAGTTACCTGCTATCAACAACAGTCCAAAAACATTAAATGAAAAATTTCAGAAATGAACAATTTATGTTTTAAATGCTACATGAAAATTCACACTTTATTCACCTCACTTTATCTCATTACTTAGACATTTTCCCATCTTACATCACAAGAAGGGTGCGTACAGAAAAAGATATTTTGAAAGAGAAAGACCACATTCACATAACTTGTATTACATTATATTGTTATTACTATTATATTTTATAATTAGTTGCTGTTAATCTCTTACTATCCCTAATTTATAAATTAAGCATTATCATAAGTATGTATGTATAGGAAAAATAGTGCAGTCGTCCGTCATTGTCTGTGGGGGATTCAGTTTAGGACCCCTGTAGATACCAAAGTATGCTCAAGTCCCTTATATAAAATGGCATAATATTTGCATATAAGCTATGCACATCCTCCTATATACTTTAAATCATAAATACTTTAAATCATCTCTACATTGCTTACAATACATAATACAATGCAAATGATATGTAAATAGTTCTTATACTGTATTTTTTAGAGAATAATGACAATAAAAAATGCCTATGCATGTTCATTACCGATGGAGTTTTTTAAAATACATTTTTTATCCTTGCTTGGTTGAATCTACAAATGCAAACCCCATGGATACGGAGGGCTGACTGTATGTATAGGATTCAGTACTATCTGCATTTTCAGACATCCACTGAGTCTTGGCATGTATCTCCTGCAAATGAGCAGATAAGGGGAGACTACTGTTAAGTATGATAAAAAAATGAATAAAATTAAGGAGCAGAAGCCACTAGGAGTTCATAAAATTTACACATATGTGCATGTGGCAGAAAATGTAACTAATAATGTGGGGTTATTTTCCTCAGCTTCTTATTTTCTCTTTTAACAGTGAGCACAAAAGTAACAATTATAATATTAATGATGTCATCCTTTTAAAAAAGTTTTTTTTTATTAATAAGAGATGCTCAGTCCTTTAAAGTTCAATGCTTTGTTATAACATGTATAATAATATTTACATTTCTATGAAAATAATCACATTGTTCAAATTTTAGTAATAATTTAAACAGTATTATTCTTAACATTGAATATGGCAAACATGATTTTTGTCAAATAATGCTGAATGTAATAGAAACGAGTTTTTGTATCTGAAGATGAACTTTATGAATTCACATGAAATTATTTTTGAAATTAAACAATATATGTGAAGGAATGGAGGAATACTATAAATACTTCAATTATTTGCACTTTTTATTATGTTTCCATATGGCCCCAAGTAGAAAAATATATTCTCCCCAGTTCTTCATAGTTTCCACACTACACATCAATCCAAGCCCAAAATAGGAGGAGACTTCAAAAAGTTCATGGAAAAATAGAATTAAAAGATAATACAAATCTTTCCATGAACTTTTTCAAGTATCCACATACAACCTTATATTGCTATGCTCATTAAGCATACATATGTGCCTCTGATTTTAAAGACATACAATGTTCCTAAGCTAACATTTTCCCACATAGCACTTTCATACCTTTAATACTGACAAAAATTTATTCTTCCATAATTGATGTGCTTTAGTTACATAAATTATGCAGCCTGAAGTCTTTGGTCTCAGGAGGACAAGATAAAGATGATAGATAGAGGGAAGATAATTCTTGTGTGACTGGAAGTCTTTCCTGCTACAATTAATTTTAGCTTGCTTAATGAAACAATAATGTAATTTTTTTGATGTTTGTCATCTCTGTCAATAAACTCTGACTCAAATGATTTCAAAAAAGTTTAGCATGACAAAATAAAGCAATGCAGCAATTTTACTTTGTTAACCTATATTTTAGGTCAGTTAAATATCTAACACACTTTTTTTTTTTCATTTAGCTTTTTGTTGTACCCTAAAATTCTGGAAAAAAATATGGTGGTCTAGGTTGTACTAGGTTTAGAATTGGAAAGAAAAAGGTTTAGAAATTGAATTGTTTGAAGCAAATTGATTTCTTGAAGAGAACATAAAGAATAAAAGTTATTAAACTTGGGCAGATATAACTTCTAATGTGATCTAGTTGTTAAATGAATATGCAATAATGAGCTTCGGGCCTGAGTAGTTCAAAATTAGAGTTTAATATTAAAAATGACATATTTATTAGAGTATCTCATGTCAATAATACATTTACAGGAAATTTAAAATTTAAAGATCATTTTGAGTAGATATTTGGGCTTGTTGCACAGTATTAAAAATATGTAATACATAAAATTCATGTTTGTCCGCACACTTTTGGTACTTATTTTTTCCTTTCATTCAGTATTTTTTCTTCTGTTGAATTCTCATGCTAACAGAGTTTTTTCTTAAGTACATGTTAGTATCTGTGCAATTGACTGTCTTTTTAAAATTTTTCAAAATATCTAATTCACAAAATTATTTTTGAATATTACATTTGGGAATGTGCAATGAAGTGCTTAGCTTTTTCCCTGAGACATAGACAGCACTTAACAGTAGTTATTAACGTGCCATATTTCATTTTCTTTTATGATTGATAGGTTTTTATATTAGACTTTATTACTGTGTAACAAATTACCACACAGGTATCATCCTAAAATAACACTCCCTCTTTAGCCCACAGTTCTGTTGGGCAGAGGGCAGTCACAGCATGGCTCAAGTTCTCCACTCAGGGCATGACAAGATTGAAACCCTGGGGCCAGCTGGGCTGAATTATGGAGACTGGAGAGAAATCTGCTTTGAAGCTCATTTATGTTGTTGGCACAGTCCAGTTCCTCTGGTTTTCGGACTGAAGTCCTCATTTATTTTATACTCGGATTCCTCCATCCTCAAGCCAGTAGTGGTGCATTATGTAATTCTTATGCTTACAATGCTTACAATCTCTAATATCTTTTGCCATCAGCCAGAGAAATCTCCCTGCTTTTAAAAGGCTAACATGATTAGGTCAGGCACACCTGGATTTTGCCTCGCTTAATTCAAAGTTAGTGATTAGTAACTTAATTACATCTGCAGACAAAGTGATGGAAATTACAGACACCAACTTAATGTTCCACCCACCACACCCAGGTCTCAAATTACATGAGATATAGTCTTACTGTATTTATAGTTCATCTAAGAACCAAAACTGAATATTTCAAAAGGTCAAAGGAACCATAAAAACTTGTTACTCCCTCAGGTACACTGAAAACTAAGAGCTGATTTACTAAGTAGAATGGTGAACGTGTTGGCACAATCAGAAATTGACATGCTGCTCTTTTTACTTTTGACAACTATCATTGACAGATCACACGAGACCAACACACATAGACAAGCATGAAGAATAACACAAATAGTACATGAAGAGCTCTTGCATTTCTTGCTCTTATTAAAACTACCCTAAGGGGCCAGCCCCGTGGCTCACTCGGGAGAGTGCGGCACTGGTGGCACCCAGGCCATGGGTTCGGATCCTACTACATAGGGATGGCCGGTGCGCTCACTGGCTGAGACACCAAGGGGTTATGAGCCCCTTACCAGTCAAAAAAAAAAAAAAAAAAAAAAAAAAAACACTACACTAAGGCTTGTTTAGCACAACTGGAAAGTTTAATGTCAATTATCATCATTTCTGTATTCTTTGTTTTGTTTTTCTAATTAATCATGGTGTATGCTTTTCGATGTGATGGAAGATATTTTGAGGTCTAGTATTTGAAAGAAAAAGTCAATTCATGTAATACTGCTTAACTCTAAAAAGGAACTAGACAGCCCAAGCCCTTACAGATCACTCTTGACTTTGATTTAGCCTTCACACAATTAGTAGGAAAAGAGAAAATGCTTCCAGCATCATAAATTGCAGTGTTATGATGATCTATCATCTTTCACCTGACTTGAGGAAACCAGAGCTCACCTATATTAAACACTGTTCATTCCCACAATCAGCATGCACTAAGCTGTACTACTTATGAGGTACTGTGATAGAAGGCATACAATGAATAACAGGTGCTGCCTTTAGAGAACTTATAATGTATTGTGGAGATGAACATGAAAACAAGACATCAAAGCTTGGTGTGAGAAAGTGAATAACTGAAGTGCAGATATAGGAAAAGCTTCAAACTGGTGTATAGCTCACAGGAGATCTGGAGACTGGAAACACGGGAAACATAGGATAGCATTCCAAAGAGAGGGAAAGCTTAGGTGAAGATACGATACAATGGCGTGGTTTAGCATGAACAACCTGAGGAGAAATGCCAAGTTCAATGACAGGTGTGTGAGTGCAAGGTAAAGACTTGGGGCAGAAGAGATTGAAGAGGAAAAGCAAGGCCATTTTAAAAGTGCCACCTTAAAAAAAAAAAAAGAATGAAATACTGCCATTTGCAACGACATGGATGGACCTTGAAAGAATTATATTAAGTGAAACAAGTCAGGCACAGAAAGAGAAATACCACATGTTCTCACTTATTGGTGGGAGATAAAAATAAATAAATAAATTCACACACACATACACACACACACACACACCAAAAAAAAAAAAAAAAAAACTGGGGGGGAGAAGAAGACACAACAATTACAATTCCTTGAAGTTGACACGACAAGCATACAGAAAGGACATTGTTGGGTGGGAGGGGGGAGAGGGAGGAGGGAGGGAGGTTTTGGTGATGGGCCACAATAATCAACCACATTGTATATCGACAAAATAAAATTTAAAAAAAAATTGTAGAGTTTATCTCCAAGGTGAGTACTTTACAAACGAGGCTCTGCAACATGTTCATTAGTGAACAATTAAAAAATTTAGATTACTAGACTCCACTGCAAACTGGGAGTTTATATATATATATAGATATATTTAAAAGTTTTCTAAATGATGTGCATTGATACAGTCAAACCCCAGAACAAGATTTGTGAATGTTGTTATAAATGATTATGCTGGTTATTCCCCATCAGCCCTCAAATCATTTTTTCACCCTTCTCTGCCATGCTTGGTGAGTGGCAAGGCTGAATGCTATGGGCCACACCACTCTTGCCCCCACGTATTCTGAAGAGTACTCAGGTTTGACCAAAGGGGGACATCAATAGGACATCGGAGGGGGGGGGGAGAGGCTGATGAATTGATCCCCCTTGTCTCTTCCTGCTTAGGCTGATGAACTGATCCTCCTTCTCTCTTCCTGCTCAGCCTTGATTCTGGCAGTGGCATAATGTTTTCTGCTGCTCCTGCCAAGCAGGTCAGCTTCCAAGACTCCTCTTTGACAGACTCAAGTAAAACCAGTTCATCCTCTTGACCTCTCAAGTCTGTGGGTGGCTTCTAGGCAATGTTAGACCCTGACTGCCACTCATATCTGCTTGGTTCCCTCAATCAATAAACATGGAATTATTTTCAGTTAAGCCTTTCTATATGAGCACTCTGTTTCTCGTTGGGATTCAGGCAGATACAGGATGGTTTATAAGCATAGGGTTAGCACAGTCAGACTTGTGTTTGGAGTAGTGGCAGCAGTTTGAGGGTTGCATCAAGGTAGGGGAACAAAGCAGGGATGCCACACACAAGACTACAGGTGAGAGATGGTCAGTTTCTGGAAATTGGAATCAGAAGATATTTAGGTCTTGAAATTCCCTAGGCTTTGTTACTATTGAATGGAGAGATAGTGGGGAAAGGAGTGAGGACAAAGACCACATTAAGGATAATTCCACAATTGTACTACTTGTTTGTGAGTGTGCATGGAGATATATACATATAGAAATAGATATAGACACAGATATCAATATAGTTAGAGGTGTAGATACAGATATAGGTAGAACAAGTTGTATTTGGAGAAGAGTCACATGCAAATTACTTTATTATTAGAAATGACAATTAGTCTGTGACTATTTCCAGTATTCAGAGAACAATACAGAAGCTAAGAGCAGAGGGGAGAGTATTCGTGGTGAGATACAGTCCATTTTATGAATTATATGCCTTCTGCATGCATGCCACATGCATCTTCCCAGAATGAAGGAGAGGTAGCAAGGTTGTTTTATGTTTTTATAAGATCACAGTTGATGGATTTTGTCACTATAAAAGGGCTAAAGGTACATAGTGTAAACTAGAGAGGACTCCTGTTTTCTGATGCCAAAATATTTTTAAATGAAAAAGGTACCAGAATTTTATCAAGTCTTTTCCAAGTTTCCACACTTGTAACAGAAGGTTTGAGATGAGCCAGGTAATTCAGTTTCTGCCATGGCAACAGTAAAACCACAGGACATTCAGACACGAACGTTTCTCGGAAAAGCTATGTCCATGCTATGATGGGTGCCAGTAAAATATCTTAGATTTGTTTTGTTTGTCTAGTTTAGATTGTCAAGATAGAACAAAAGTAAATTTGCTTTCATGTGCTTTTTTTTTTTGTAAAAACTAAAAACACATTGCTTTCGTCTTCTTGTTTATATAACACCTTACATCAGAAACAGTTCAAAATATTCTAAGTTCTGTTGGGTTTGGAAAAGATAACAGATTCTTGTATAGAGTAATGATTTGAGGAAAGCTTTATGTTGTGAGAATGTTTCTGGGAATTGTTTAAATGCTGAGAGTTCATTACTTAGCAAGAAGCTTTTTGCCTTGATTACATGGGGATAATTAACTCTTTTTTCCTACTGTTCTTCCTCAAATGCATGTAATATAATAACTACTAATATACAGCATGTTCTCTCTCTTTGTGATGCATTTGCAGTAGCCACTGTGGATATAGATGAAAAATATTCATTTGTCTGTGATCAATATAGAATTTCCCATCACACAGTCTAGAAATAAAAGTGTCTGTTGGTCCTAAGTTTGCAGCTTAGCTGTGTAATAGTATGTCCAAGCCTTTACTCTTAATGCTTATGATGTATGAGCTTCATTGGCCTTGGGGTCTTTAGGGACAATGCAATATATAACATTATCCCTAGCCTTAACAGGCTTATGATCTAGTCTTATAAGTAGAGCATAAACACTTTTAGGAAGTTTAAAATAACATATATGAATTGTAAGGTGGATAGCAAATTGTCAAGGACTTATGTACTCTGGCAAGAATCAAGAAAGAGTGAATAATTTAATTGAAGCTTGAATGAGGAGTGAGACTTAGACAAGTGGATGGGAGCAAGGACAGTATCCCAGGTGTTCTTATTTTTATTATGAAAATGTGGTCACCATTCTTACGTGTGACATAGATGAGATTGTGGGAATGAGTTACACATTTGTTTATCATTCACTAACTGATTTTGAAAGAAAGACTAGCGAACTACTTCTATGCAGGTCTTAGTTAAGGAGTATTACATCTACATGGTGATGATTAATGATTTCTTAATTTTAAATGATAGTGGTGTGGATTGAATTGTATCCCCCAAATTTCCAGGTATTGGAAACTTAACCCACACTGTGATAGTGTTAAGAAGGTGTGAAATCCTATCATGATAATTGAAAGGTGGGGCTTTGAAGAGGTGATTAGATTGTGAAGACCATGCCCTAGTGAATGGATTAATCCACTGATGGTTTAATGGTGATCATGAGTGGTTCTCATGGCTTTAAAAGGAGAGCATATGAGAAGTGCACTCTCTCTGCTTTGACATTCTTGCCATGTGACATCCTGTGATGGTGTGAAGAGTCACCACCCAAGAACAACAAGGCCCTCACTAGATGTGTTCCCTGGACTTTGGACTTCCCAGCCTCCAAAACCATAAGCAAGAAACATTGTTTCTTTACACAGTTTCAGGTATTTCTGTTATAAGCAACAGAAATTGACTGATACAGATAGTTTTCCACTTCATTTGATACAAATAAGTTTTAATTGATAATTTCTAATCTGAGAGGATCATTTAACATGATGGGTATTTTTGTCAAAAAAAATCTTATAGAAAACTCATTTATATGGCTTGATGATGGTTTTATTGTAATACATTAGAACATTGTTTGTTTATAAATAAATAATCTGCTACAGTACAAAATTGGGGGTCATTAGAAGTATAAGGACTTAGTTACAATTTTGTGGATTGTTTTTGAATAGATGGGGAGTTGTTCATACAATGGCTGTCATTGTTGAATCTGGAATGATCTGCCTTGTCTTTTGTCATTGACTTTACTTAGAATTTTCCAACTAAGCAAAGTGCACAGGTGGAAACAATTGCAAGGTTAGGAGAGTCTGTGTATTGAATGCGAAGCTCAGTGTACAGCATACAGAAGATCTCACCAATTGTAAATACCTACTGAGTGTGGCTTTTGAGGCAATACTGAAAATGGTGTCTCTGATAAATTGTTTTATGATGATGGTTACCTTTGGAATTAAAAGTATCAGAAGCATAGGTAATTATGAAATTATATGGTGAACTTTTCATATAAATTTAAGTGCATTAAATATCAGAACTTTCATTTGCTCTTTAACTGCCTAAAAATCTGGGGTTAAATTCCTATATTGTATAAAAGTTTAGAATTTCCAAATTCTCTGTTAAATACTGGTATGGTTTTTGTCTCTTGACTGTATTCTGACTGAGACATTTAATATCTGTTATCCCCAACTATTGATCCCTTCTTTTTGTATGTATACAACATAAAAAAAAAGCCCTTGAAATGAGTCATCATAATGACAAAAGCTATAAAATCTAAACTATTAATGGACCTATTTCAAAATAAAGACTTTATTTTAGTTTGAGCATTGTAAGTTTGTACTACTTATTACTATCATTTCTAAAAGGAATGACTTCTAGAGGTGCTACTGAGATAATTGCTTGAAACTTGTCTGCAGCAAGATATGGATCTTCTGAAATGTAAATCATCACCCTTCATCAATAAAGTTTTGCTATATATCAAAAAGCTGAAGCAAACACTATATCAAGTTGCTTTATATGCAGTTACTTTATATTCTGGCACAAACTCTTCATCTTGTTGAAGGACCAGCATCAGTCTGTAGACCATATTTAGAATAGCACAATTCCAGAAAATCTAAGATTGGAGAATTCTGCCAATATTTGTTGGAAAATTTTAGACCTCTCTGTACTGTATGATTGTTCTGAAGGCTCTCTCTTCCCACTAGTCTTTTAAAGCCTTCTGTTGACATCATTCAATGCTTAAGGAATTCTAGCTTTAGTTTTAAACTAGTTATTTTTGAATTCTCAAAATTTTTCTGTACTGCATGATTTTTTCTTTGGAAGAACGGTCCTATTAGACTATTGGATAATTTCTTTCATTTAGCCATCGTAAAGGTACTGCTTTGTCTACTATCTTTCTGTCATATATGGTAAGATTGGCTACCTCTCCGTTGGTTGGAGGCCATTTTTCAGTGATTGTTATCCTACTGAATTCGTTTGTTTTCTGTCATTGCACTATTTCTTCCCAACCTTAATTAGCACTGTTTGGTTTGATTAGTGTCTACAGTTGTTAGTAAAAATGAAGTTTCTCTGTCCACTGCACTTCACTCTCCCATGGTAATGGGCATGCATTTTTGTTAATTTGATTATTGTTTACTTCAAAACCTGAAACTGAGCAGTCATTGTCAACTTTCAGAAGCATCAGTATAAATTCACATAGTACCTGCCATTTGTTTCTTTCATGGGGTCATAGCAAATCATTTCTGAAATTTGACTGCTTTTCTGTCATTTTACTGAATGGTGTATCAGAGCATCTCAAGCTACCAAGTTATACACCTACATTTTTTTTATTTATATACCTGTCTAATTTAGTGTTAAAATCAATAAATGACACTAACTGTTAATAACACTTTAAATGTTAAGTGTTTGAACACTTACAATGTTAAATGTTTAAACACTTTCAATGTTAAATGTTTAAACACTTTAAAGATTTTAACAATGCCAGCCTTATCAGCAATCAAGTAGAAATGTTTTCCCCCATGTTTGGAAACATGAGGGCTGTCCACATAAAAACAGAACTCTCTCTGCACCCACCAACAGAAAACTGAAATCCTAAGGAATGCAATCATTACCGCAGTTCTTCTTATATGTTTATTCAGTTCATGTTTTAATATAGAGCTGTTTAAGTGATCTTTTATACACATTAGCTGAAATGTATAAGTTCCAATTTATTTTTTCATGCAATTATCTATTACAGTATTAAAAAAGATTTTCTTGGTAGCTTTGCTTGGTGTACAAACTGTGCTATGAGCCACACAAGTACACATTTTAGTCATGGAGATCTGGTCAGTCAGGTTCAACTACTAAAGATAGTTTCTCTGAAATTCTTTCTGTGCTTTGACTTTCAATAAAATTAGTCCATCTTTCCATTCTTGGGAATATATAGCCTTTTGTAGTTATTATCTGCCACAATTTGGGGGCAGCCCAATGCCCCCCCACTGCTTGGTTTATCCATCTTGTTCTTACGCCGTGACATCTTTTTTCCAGGATATACAATCTTAGGTCAATTGTCTAATGTTTCTTTTTTCCTCTTAAACCCAGTCTTGCTTCTCAGGATTTTCTCTGTGACTCAACCTATGTTAGTTTTTTTGTTTTGTTTTGTTTTGTTTTACTTTTCCTACAATTACATACACTTCTAATTCTTTGATCTTTGAGATTTCCCTGCTCAAACTAGCCAGGATGGCACATACATATCTTCCCATTCCATTTCCGAATAACATTTACATAAACATAGTTACATTTATTCATATAATGTTTAAGAATTAACATTTATAGCACAGAAAAAGTATATGTACAATCATGCCTGTACAGTTAAAGAAGAAGGCTATCTATAAGATCCTATTTAAGTTCCTTATATGTTTATTCAGTTCATATTTTATGAACAATATTAAAACAGGGGTGTATAAATAATCCATGATACACATAAAAAGAAGTCTATAAATTCAAATTTAGAAGATGAAATGTTAATTTATTTTCATCTCTTTTATTATAAAGTTAATAAATAACAAGCAGAAAACTTGGGCAAGAGTGGAGGTGTTAGAATTTTGTGATTTCAGCTTGTTTAACATCCAGTGTTTGGAAGCAGTTGTTTGTCAATTTATATTCTTGAAGATTCACACTGTTTAAATGTTACTTAGAATTTCACCAGGTGCACAAAACCCTCTCAAGAGCAATTAATTAAAAGTGCATAAATTCTGTTTAATATATCAACATCCATGGAGTCGCAATGAAATCAGAAACCAGAATAGTAACCATTCAGTAGAGATACCTGTTCATCTCTATTTTAATGTGCTCACTTAAAATCATTGTATCATCATTAAATTATAAAATTTTTCGCTATTTTATGATTTTGATCTCATATGATATTACATTTAATTTTATGAGATTTTAATTTGAATATTAACACATAGAAAATTAGTATTCTTCTATTTGTCTGTGTAAATTCATTAGCTTTGTGAGCTGTGGAATTACAGAAAAAAAGGTATGTGGGGGTAGAGGGAGAAAGAAGGGGGAAAAGAGGAATTGGTAAAGGGACATGAAAATCAACTGCATTATATACTGATAAGTTAAAAAATAAAATTAAAAAAAGAGGAAGTATGAAGTACTAGTATAGGACAAGATTCCTATCCTCACAGGTCTTAGAAAACTATCATTTTATTCATATTTTTAGCATTAAACATGTTTACAATAAAAAATCAATTAACAACAACAAAAACGTTACATAATATATGGTCCAAGTATCAGCCCCATTGGTATGACCTGAGAGCTTATTCGTTGCAAACTCTCAGACCCCAGCCAGTCATAAAGAATTAGAATCCACATGATGTAGGTGAATTTGAGCAACATTTAAGAATTAGGGGTTAAAAAACATAATTTCATCATTAAAAAAATTTTTTAATTCTTATTTTTAAATGAGATTTGGTCACTGAATTTGTTCATGAAAAAGAAATTTGTTCTGGCATCACTAACTGAAATAAAATTTCTAATTATGTAGACACGTTGATTTATCAGATGAGAATTACTGTCCATCTCTCTAGGACCGCGTTTCACTTTCTACTGAAATCTGCTTCTTTCACTAGCTTATCACTTCTATCTTTTTGAGGTGGTGGATAAAACTGAAGTGTAGTAATAGTTGCATGACTCTATACATACACTAAAGATCATTTATTTGTACTTTTGTGATGGGCGATGTTATTGTACCTAAATTATGCTATAATAAAGTTGTTTTAAAAAGAGTAGAACCAGACTAAAAAATATCCAATTTAGTTGGATAGTCTATTAGTGGATTTTTCTTATTCTCTTTAATATTATGCTCTGCTGGTTTGGAAAATCAGTATTTAATTGTATATATACATTTTTTTTTCTCTAAATGTAGATATGCATTAGTAAGCACAGAAATAGATCTTTGAATGTTAAGAAACAGATTTTTACTTGACAAAATGGAAAAGTTTACCTTATTTTCAAGGGCCACAGAACAAACTGCATGCCTATTAACCCATCATTGTTTTCTCTTGGAAGCTTACTTCAGGACAACTAGTAAACATTATTGCCCAGTAAAATAAAGATGTGGGAGATTGAGTGTGTGTGTGTGTTTAAGGGAGGGAAAAAACAATGTCATTTTAGAATGTAAGTTACAATAAAGTTAATAATAAGAACATGAAAAGTGTTTAACCATCTTTTATTAAGACAAATCAACTTTGAAATTAATTTCAAGAGACAAAGCTAATATTTGGCTGATAAGCCATAATTTTCACTTTAATAATTATCTTTTAAGAAATAGTCACATTATTAAAGTAACTAATTAATTCATTAAACTGCTTTCTTAATAGCACAGAAACCATGGTAATTAAAAGGAGATAAGAGTTTTTAGTAAAAGAAAAACTTGAGTGGTTATAGGGTCTCTGCCTTCTGCAGTGTCAATTTAAATGTGAATATGCACTCACAATATGGGTCCACTTTTGTAGAAACAGCAAAGAAGGAATTTTTCCGCTTTGCGTATTACAAAATTAATGATGATAGTGAATTATTATGATATAAGATTTAAGATTACTCAATTCCAAAATTCCCTTTACATCTTTTGCATTGAATTCAAGCAAATCTCAAGAAAAATATTTTTCTAGTGGGGCAGGCAGTTTGCCTACAAGGCAACTACATAAAGCACTCTATCAGTCTCATTAGTATCAAAGCTATTTTTTTACACTATATCTCAGGCTTCATGATCATATTTAATTTGTGCTTATGAATATCATATTGCCTAAGATTTTTTCACAAAATTTGAGCATCTGTTTTGTTAACCCAGTAACGTAAAGAAATAGTAATTTTTCCTATATGATGACCCAAGACACTTGATTCAAATTTACAGGGAATGGCAGTCACTGTACATACAGAGAATTACAACTGTAATAACAACTAAATTGTCCCAGTATATGGAGACAGGATATTTTTATCACATTCAACAAGGAGACATCTTAGTTATAATGGCTAAGGTTTATCTACTATGGTGAGACCATTTGACATGTACAGAGGTAATTATTCAGATTTGACCTTCCCCTTCTGGTGCATGTTTTTGCCAGGGAAATGGAGTGAGAACTGAGTCTGTAACATTTTTATCATGTCTTCCAAAATTTATGCATTCACCAATTCCTCATAGTGACTGAACTTGGAATTTGAAGACATAGGATATTTTCTACCTTTGAAATTCTGAAATTTCGGAGAGGTTCAAGATGGCGGCGGCTGCGGCGGCTGGTGCGGAGTAGCTGAGGTGGAAAAGGTGGCCACTGGGCCTCAGGCAGCCGGGAAACTTGTGGACCTTCCTCTGGCCATCTCTTAAGGGAGGACTGCTGCTGCTGGCCGGTCGTGGGGGCTCAACGCCACTTTGCCCCCGGCAGGAGAGGCTGCCTCATTTACAGGCAACAGCTTTGAAGTGTGGAGCAGGAAAAGAACTGATTCTTAGCTGCAAAAGCGAGTCTTGAAACAGGGAACACGGCGCCAGGGCTGCTGTGGATGCAGCCAGGATCCCGGAGGCTGGGGCCGCGCTGAAGGCGGCCAGCTGTCCTATTCAGGATTCGAGGTTTCAGGCCGGCATTAAAGAAGATTCCTGGGAGCGCCCGAGCGGCGCCACGACTGAACAGCCCGAGGCGGCAGCGCCGAGAACACGGAAGGCAACAAACCAGAGACAGAGCGAGCGCCCGACCTGGCACAGCACTGTGAGTGATCCCTGGCACAGCTCTGTTCGGGGGGTGGATGCCCACGCGGCTCCCGCCTGCACCACCAGGCCACTCACTGCCCCGGTGCTGCCTCCATTTTCCCAGGTGCGGGCAGCAACGCCCTGCTCGGCCATCACTGAGCCCATTTGCTTGGCCTGGCGCGGGGCTTTCCGGAGCCTGCGGGCCGGCCTCCTCTCCCACTCCCTCCGCGGTTCTCTGGCGGGGCTGGGGGTGTGGGGCGTCCCGACCAGTGTTGGGAGGGCTAGGAAGTACGGGCGGGCCGACTGGCACTCCACCACACCCTGGACTCCGGCCCCGGTAAACTTCCTGTTGCTGGGAGGCAGATACCATCTCTGCGACCACCAGTTTGGAAAAAAGCCTAACGAATTTCTGGTTGGGAATAGTGTGGTAGGAGAGTTCCCAGGTCCGCTTGAACCTGCCGGAGAGCAGGCTGCAGGCGGGCACTAGACTCGGTTTATACCGGGGGGATACAAAGGTGAACAAGACCCGAGAAAGATCTACACAGTGCTACAAAGGCACCCAGAGAGACCGGTCGTCTGTGCCTAGCAGAAACCTGGTAGACTTCCTGGGCGAGGCGGTGCTGAGCAGGGTCTTGAAGGCCCAGCTGATAGACGAGGGGTGCAGAAGACACACCCCAGCCCAGCACAGTGTGCACAGAGGGGGGAGACGTGCGGCCAGGGAGGCGGAGACTCGACAGAAACCACACACCCGGTGGGGTCGCCACTGCACGATCTAACAGCCTGGGCCAGAGCACACGGAAAGGGGAGAAGTCCTGTACAGGAAGTGAAAGCTCAACAGAGATCACACACCCTGTGGTACGTGATCCACCAGCCCAGCAGAGTACAAGCTGACCAGAAAGGTGGATCCCCGGAGAAGCCCAAGACCCGAGGCAACCACACACACAAGACACTAGAGGCCAACTGAGCAGTCACGGCGGGAGCCATACCAAATTGGCAACCACAGCAACATCCTAGTTAGTCATTAGTCTCAAACTGGTGAACTGTGAAACCCCCTGCCACAATGAATAAACACCAAACAAAAGACACCAGAAATACAAAAAATCAAGAAAGTACACCACCAAAAGTTAATAAATCTCATACTCTAGATCCTATAGAACAAGAAGCCCTGGAAATAACTGACAAGGAATTTCGAGTGATAATTCTAAGGAAACTGAATGAGATACAAGAAAACTCAGCTAGACATCATGATGAAATGAGGAAAAGTATACAGGATCTGAAAGAGGAAATATACAAGGAAATCAATGTCCTGAAAAAAAATGTAGCAGAACTTGCTGAACTGAAGAAGTTATTCAGCGAAATAAAAAACACAACGGAGAGTTTAACCAGCAGGCTTGTCGAAGTTGAAGAGAGAACCTCTGAACTTGAAGATGGGCTGTTTGAAATAACACAAGCAGACAAAAAGAAAGAAAAAAGAATCAAGGACATGGAAGAAAATCTGAGAGAGATATCAGACAACCTCAAGCGCTCAAATATCCGAGTCATGGGTATTCCAGAAGGGGAGGAAAATGGAGATTCCATTGAAAACATATTCAACAAAATAGTGGCAGAAAACTTCCCAGGTATAGGAAAAATCACAGATCTTCAGATCCAGGAAGCTCAACGATCTCCAAACGTATTCAACCCAAAAAGGCCTTCTCCAAGACATGTCATAGTCAAATTGGCAAAACTCAGAGACAAAGAGAGAATCTTAAAAGCTGCAAGAGAGAAGCGTCAAATCACCTATAAGGGAGCCCCAATCAGGTTAACATCAGACTTTTCATCACAAACCCTAAAAGCTAGAAAGGAATGGGATGATATTTTCAAAATACTAAAAGACAAAGATTGCCAGCCAAGAATACTCTACCCTGCAAGGCTATCCTTCCGAAATGAGGGGCAAATAGTATATTTCTCAGACAAACAAAAACTGCGGGAGTTCACTACCACAAGACCACCCTTACAAGAAATCCTCAAGGGAGTACTGGGTTTGGTTCCTGAAAAATAACTACCACTGCCATAAAAACCTAAGAAAAATCTAAACCCGCTAGTACAATAAAAATGGCATTCATGAAGAGAAAACAAGCTAACAAAAACACTATCTACAACCTAAGGAACCAACAAACAAAGAAACCAAACAGTAAATCAGAAAGCAAGGAACAAAAGACACCTAAGACAACCAAACAACCAATAAAATGCCAGGAATAAATCAACACCTTTCAATAACAACTCTTAATGTTAAAGGCTTAAATCCCCCAATTAAAAGACACAGACTGGCTGACTGGATCAAAAAGCAGGACCCAACTATATGCTGCCTACAAGAGACCCACCTCACCCATAAAGAAACACACAGACTAAGAGTGAAAGGATGGAAAAAGATTTACCATGCAAACAGAAAAGAAAAACGAGCTGGAGTGGCTATTCTTATATCTGACAAAATAGACTTTAAACTAAAAACCATAAAAAGAGACAATGAGGGACACTACTTAATGATAAAAGGACTGATCCATCAAGAAGACATAACAATCATAAATATGTACGCACCCAATGTTGGAGCAGCCAGATTTATAAAACAAACTCTATTAGACCTAAAGAAGGAAATAGACACTAATACCATAATAGCAGGGGACCTGAACACTCCACTGTCAATATTAGACAGATCATCTAGGCAAAGAATCAGTAGAGAAACACAAGATCTAAACAAGACTCTAGACCAATTGGAATTGGCAGATATCTACAGAACATTCCACCCAACAACCTCAGAATATTCATTCTTCTCATCAGCACATGGATCATTCTCCAGGATAGATCACATATTAGGTCACAAATCAAGTCTCAATAAATTCAAAAAAATTGGAATTATCCCATGTATCTTCTCAGACCACAATGGATTAAAACTAGAAATTAATAACAAACAAAACTCTGGAAACTATACAAACACATGGAAATTAAACAGCATTCTACTTAATGACATATGGGTCCAAGAAGAAATCAAGCAGGAAATCAAAAAGTTTATTGAAACTAATGAAAACAATGATACATCATACCAAAACCTGTGGGATACTCCAAAAGCAGTATTGAGGGGAAAATTTATTGCATTAAATGCTCACTTCAGAAGAATGGAAAGATGGCAAGTGAACAACCTAACACTTCACCTTAAAGAACTAGAAAAACAAGAACAATCCAATCCTAAAGTTAGCAGACGGAAAGAAATCATTAAGATCAGAGCAGAACTGAATGAAATTGAAAACCAAAAAACAATTCAAAAGATCAACGAATCAAAAAGTTGGTTTTTTGAAAAGATAAATAAAATTGACAAACCATTAGCATGGCTAACAAAAAAAAGAAGAGAGAAGACTCAAATAACAAAAATTAGAAAAGAAAAAGGCGATATTACAACTGATTCATCTGAAATACAAGGAATCATTCGAGACTACTATAAACAACTATACGCCAACAAATTTGAAAATCTGGAGGAAATGGATAAATTTCTGGACACACACAAGCTCCCAAAACTGAACCGTGAAGACGTAGAAAATTTGAACAGACCAATAACAATAAAGGAGATTGAAGCTGTTATCAGAAGGCTCCCAACAAAGAAAAGCCCAGGACCAGATGGATTCACAGCAGAATTTTACCAAACATTCAAAGAGGAATTGACACCGATTCTTTACAAACTATTCCAAAAGATTGAAACGGACGCAAATCTCCCAAACTCATTCTATGAAGCAAACATCATCCTGATACCAAAACCAGGGAAAGATATAACCAAAAAAGAAAACTACAGGCCGATATCCTTGATGAATATAGATGCAAAAATCCTCACTAAAATACTAGCAAACAGAATACAGCAACACATACGAAAAATTATTCATCACGATCAAGTGGGATTCATCCCAGGGATGCAAGGTTGGTTCAACATACACAAATCAATAAATGTGATACACCATATTAATAAACTCAAACACAAGGACCATATGATCATCTCTATAGATGCTGAAAAAGCATTTGATAAAGTTCAGCACTCATTCATGACAAAGACCCTCTATAAGTTAGGTATAGAGGGAAAGTATCTCAACATAATTAAAGCCATATATGCCAAACCCACTGCCAATATCATCCTGAATGGGGAAAAGCTGAAAGCTTTTCCTTTAAGAACAGGCACTAGACAAGGATGCCCACTCTCACCACTCCTATTCAACATAGTGTTGGAAGTACTAGCCAGAGCATTCAGAGAAGAGAAGGAAATAAAGGGCATCCAGATTGGAAAAGATGAAGTCAAACTGTCCCTGTTTGCAGATGACATGATCCTATATATCGAACAGCCTAAAACCTCTACAAAAAAACTGTTGGAACTGATAAATGATTTCAGCACAGTAGTAGGATACAAAATCAACACACAAAAATCAGTAGCATTTCTTTTCTCCAATAGTGAACATGCAGAAGGAGAAATCAAGAAAGCCTGCCCATTTACAGTAGCCACCAAAAAAATAAAATACTTAGGAATTGAGTTAACCAAGGAGGTGAAAAATCTCTATAATGAGAACTACAAACCACTGCTGAGAGAAATTAGAGAGGATACAAGAAGATGGAAAGATATTCCATGCTCTTGGATTGGAAGAATCAACATAGTGAAAATGTCCATACTACCCAAAGTGATATACAAATTCAATGCAATCCCCATCAAAATTCCAAAGACATTTTTCTCAGAAATGGAAAAAACTATTCAGACATTTATATGGAACAATAAAAGACCACGAATAGCCAAAGCAATGCTCAGCAAAAAAAATAAAGCTGGAGGCATAACACTACCTGACTTTAAGCTATACTACAAAGCTATAATAACCAAAACAGTATGGTACTGGCATAAAAACAGACACACTGACCAATGGAATAGAATAGAGAATCCAGAAATCAACCCACACACTTACTGCCATCTGATCTTTGACAAAGGCACCAAGCCTATTCACTGGGGAAGGGACTGCCTCTTCAGCAAGTGGTGCTGGGATAACTGGATATCGATATGCAGGAGAATGAAACTAGATCCATACCTCTCACCGTATACTAAAATCAACTCAAAATGGATTAAGGATTTAAATATACACCCTGAGACAATAAAACTTCTTAAAGAAAACATAGGAGAAACACTTCAGGAAATAGGACTGGGCACAGACTTCATGAATACGACCCCAAAAGCACGGGCAACCAAAGGAAAAATAAACAAATGGGATTATATCAAACTAAAAAGCTTCTGCACAGCAAAGGAAACAATTAAAAGAGTTAAAAGACAACCAACAGAGTGGGAGAAAATATTTGCAAAATATACATCTGACAAAGGATTAATATCCAGAATATATAAGGAACTCAAACAACTTTACAAGAAGAAAACAAGCAACCCAATTAAAAAATGGGCAAAAGAGCTAAGTAGGCATTTCTCTAAGGAAGATATCCAAATGGCCAACAGACATATGAAAAAATGCTCAACATCACTCAGCATCCGGGAAATGCAAATCAAAACTACATTGAGATACCATCTAACCCCAGTTAGGATGGCTAAAATCCAAAAGACTATGAACGATAAATGCTGGCGAGGCTGCGGAGAAAAAGGAACTCTCATACATTGTTGGTGGGACTGCAAAATGGTGCAGCCTCTATGGAAAATGGTATGGAGGTTCCTTAAACAATTGCAAATAGATCTACCATACGACCCAGCCATCCCACTGTTGGGAATATACCCAGAGGAATGGAAATCATCAAGTCGAAGGTATACCTGTTCCCCAATGTTCATCGCAGCACTCTTTACAATAGCCAAGAGTTGGAACCAGCCCAAATGTCCATCATCAGATGAGTGGATACGGAAAATGTGGTATATCTACACAATGGAATACTACTCAGCTATAAAAACGAATGAAATACTGCCATTTGCAACAACATGGATGGACCTTGAGAGAATTATATTAAGTGAAACAAGTCAGGCACAGAAAGAGAAATACCACATGTTCTCACTTATTGGAGGGAGCTAAAAATTAATATATAAATTCACACACACACATACACACACACACACACAAACCGGGTGGGGTGGGGGAAGAAGATATAACAACCACAATTATTTGAAGTTGATACAACAAGCAAACAGAAAGGACATTGTTGGGGGGGAGGGGGGGAGGGAGAAGGGAGGGAGGTTTTGGTGATGGGGAGCAATAATCAGCTACAATGTATATCAACAAAATAAAATTAAAAAAAAAAAAAAGAAATTCTGAAATTTCATAAAACTATAAAGTATTATATTGTTATGCTTCTGTAAAATTTAGAGATTCATTATCATCTGAGTAACTTGTGTTGCATTTTTTGTGCTATCAACAATAACACATAATTAGGATTGTTTAGCTTGAAGGGAAAAATAAATAAAAATAAAAAGGTGGCAAGGCACCTCTTTAGACCAGAAAGAAATATAATTCATCTTTCAATAAAAATGAGTCTCTAGATAGGCAGTCTTGGTGAAGTGGAAAAGCAGGAACTCAGGCTTCTGTATTTCTACATCTTGAGCACATGGCTTCCATTCTTAAAGGCAACTTATAATCTTTGATAACTGAGCTATCTCTCACACATATGCCCTACAGAGAGGGAAGTTGGAAGTAAAAGAATGCACCCTATTTTTCTAAGGGAACTTCTTGGACCTGACAATACTGCAGATATCTTGTTGGTCAGGTATTTTTCACAAGGCCACATGTAGCAACAAGGTAGTCTGGAAATTCTAGTCTCATTGCAGGTAGCAATGCACAGGAATAAAAACTGGGATATTGTTGCTAAAGAAGAAAGTGAATGTGGATATTGAGAGGAAACAGAAATTTCTGACAACCAAAAATGTATCTCCTTTTATTATAGAGTTTACTTTATCAAACCCCCAAAGGAATTTTCTCCATTTTAGCATATTTAAAATTAATATTAGAATTCAATAAGCACAACTGTCATTTGAGGTTGTTCCTAACTTTGCTATATCACATATAAGGAACTTGCATTTTGCTATTAATAGTTAATTTTTGTATCCCCACCTAAATAATAACTTTCCCACCTTCCTACTCAGGAAGAAAATGCAGTCTCTCTCTTTCCCACAAACTTCTATGACTACCTTTCTCCATCAGCCAGAATGTGTCCTACATGCTTTTCTAGGTCTCTTTCTCTCTTTGGGTGTTTTAAGAACAAGACAGTGTGGCCTATTTGGTGGAAATATCAGAACCTACAACTCTCAGTTCCAAAAGGCTGCAATTTTCTTGCCCTTTTCTCTGACAATTAATGTATTCTGAACAATCTTGTCCATCTGTTTATACAGAGGAGAATGGTTTTCTTAATTTATTCAAAGCTTCCTTAAAGTTTGTTTTGGTATCTTTGCCTTTAACTTAGTGACAGAACAGAGTATTTTGCATTCCTGTGCTTAGTTTTAATAGAACAAAATGGAAAGGATAGACAAGAATAACACTTGTTTTATTATCATTCCTCAGCACTAAAGTCCAGGGAATCCAACGTGTGTTTTCTCTTGTGTGAATAATACAGCATTCTAGGGTCTATGTGATACCCAAGCAGGTAAAGCAAACCTAAGTAAACTAAGTAAAACCTAAGACCTTGTGTAGCTCTGCAGTGCTGCTGTAGTGGAAGTTGGCAGAAAATAGATGCTACAAATACCTGTCTAAATTAAATTTAAGAATATGTCCTTGATATATGGGGTTTTTTGACATAATTAAGCACCATTTATAGCACTTTTTGATACTTGATTCATAACTGTGAATGCATTTGTGTGTGTATATACACATATGTAAAAATACATAATGTATATTTAAACATATAATATATACTGTATATTTAATATGTATTATTTTTTTCTTTGGGGGGGTATACTATGTCAGCCTACATTTGTAGGTAGCTTTTTTCTGTTAAGGATACTATTTGAGGCAAAATCAATATATAAGATAATGCATCTTTTAGAAAATAAATAATTAGGTTAAGATTTAGTATATAATATCAGTATATACATATTTGATACATAGGTAGTCATAATAATAGATATAGATAAAATATGTGTAAGCAGATAAAACATGTGGAAGAAATACCCAAGGAGTCTAACCCATGCCTGCATGTGTGTGTGTGTGTGTGTGTATGTACTAGCAAATTCTCCACACAGGGTTTGGGTTCCAGCCCATACTACAGAAATAAATTGTGCAAGACAGTTATATGCTATGTCTTGGAGCCTCTGCTTTCCAGTGTACAAAATGAGGGGATTGTCTTACTCTGCATGATTTCTAAATGTTCTTCATGTAATCAAGATAGTCACTCTTAAATAAAGTTATTCTAATTTTCACTGTGAGTACAGACTGGGATTTAATAGAGATCCCGCTTGAATGGATGCCATTTAATTCACAATGATACTGGATTCTAAGCCACATTTACACACAGAAAACCCCACTTTCTTTGGACATCTCCAATGTATAATGAATGTAACTCCTGCATGATTTGAAAAGAATACTGTCTCTTGCCAGACGGGCAAGACATGAAGACTAACTGTACAACTACCCCCTAATGTGTTTTAATTATGATTTGTGCTTAAAAAATTGTATTCAACAAATGAAAGCTGTTATAAATCTTTAATTTGATAGTGGTTTTACTTAATATTTGGTTGTCATATATTAAGAAACCATAGAGATTGCTTTCCTAAAATCTGAGATTATGAGTGTCTTTATTGGAAGTAAAGTATTTATTCTTTTATAATTAAAACTTCAAACTTTTCCTCTATTAGTGGAAGTGAAATAATAGATTAAGCCAAATCCTGGAGACATTATCAGTGGCTAAGAGGTGTCATTCGGATGAGAAATGAAGCTAAATCCAGTTCTTGATTACAGATATTTGTAGCACTCCCTCCCTCATACCTCAGTGGCAATCTCACTATAAGGTGTGAAGAAAAAAATTAGTTGGAGTGAAGCCACCTATGTGTACTCCAAACCTTGTCTGACTGGCAATGCAACACTGAGAATAACCCAATATAGAGATTGATACAGTGGTAATATTTCAGGTGAAGTGTAGGCACTTAAAAATGCTTGACTATAAATTAATAGTGATTCCATTGTGATTTACCTGTGGCTTAAAGATTAGTTCATGGTAGGTACACAATTAAATAAGTATTCATTGAATTATTTAGAGATTATTTGGGTGGCTTTAACGATTTGTAAGGGCACTGTATTTTTTTCTTTAAATCTTGTGCCGATGAGTGGCAGTTTGCTTCCACAGTATGTAAAATGAGGGTTTCTCAAAAAATCCTTTCATTTTAAAAATTATTTTGTTCCATTAACTGCTTGCCCCTATTTCTTGTAATATCAAGTAGTCTTTTAAAAAGCAGTGAAAAAAAGAAAAAAAAAGAAAAAGAGGCCTGGAAATCATCAGGCATCATTATTGAGGTGTCCTGATGCTGTCTGGAAGGATCACACACACAAAAAAAGGACCCAAAGAATTCAGCGAACTTTCGCAGCATACTAGAAGCTGAGGTTTAGAGGAGACACATCACAGCTGTAGTAATGTCACGATCCTTCTCAGCACAGAGGCTTCTCTACATTCTAGCAGAAAGGGAACTTAGCATTTGTTACTCACCATTTAAGCTTTATCAATAGGAAAATAAAGGTCCGGAGAAATTGAATGACCTGTGTCAAGCATTTTGGGGTATTACCACCTCACTTAAACGGGGCCGTCATGCTCTCTCTCTATTTCCTAATTGTCGACTTTAGAAGTCGTCCAAGTTCTCATTAAAAACGAAACAAAAGGATATAAAGTTGAGGCATTTTGTATAAGTGACCCTTTAAACATGACACATCTATCTCTTGACTTGGAAAGAGAGATTATCCCCAATAAAGAAAACAGGTCATCTCTCTAAGACAGAAAACTAAACATCAACAGAACATGCTATATAAACCAATAAAAAAATCAGGTGATGACTTTTTAAAATTATGTTTGAAAAACACAGAGAAGGAAAAATAGAATGTAAAATTATGCGTGATTTCATGCGTTTAAAAAATACTGTGTGAACTCGAAAGCTTTTCCTGCAATCATAGAGGTCAGTCATCACCATTACTAGCCCTTTAAAATACCATATTCCTTAAAGAAATGGCAGTGTCCACATAAGCATGGTCATTTATTAGCTATTCAATGTGTATCTTTGTTATGTTCCTCTATTTCAATAATTTGAATCACAGGTGTGAGGAATTTTGAAAAGAGGATGAGTCACAAAGAAAAAAAGAGTTGAGTTCTTTTTTGTGCTTTATCCATCAACCCTTGAAATGACCTGATGAAATCAAACTTGAGGAAAATTTTATTCTTTCTAGTTTCAATCTGCATGTTCTTTCACATATGAGTATAAAGAGATGTGTGTGTTTGCACGCACATGTGTGTGTTGAGAGGTAAATAAATTGAAATTGGGGAAGAAGATAGCTTCCATTTTTCATCCACAAGCTGATATTTTTCTCACTCTTAGAAATATAACTTTGTAATGCACAAAAGAGAAACCAACTTAGAAGTCACATTAAGAGTTTTCTACCTTGGTTTATTTACATTTCAGTGCTTCGTTCTTACTTCTATGTAACTGTCCTAACCTGGATGAACATGCAGCCTCCAATCTCCAAACTCCTTACAAGACAAAAGAGAGGCACAAGTAAAGCTACATTAATTCTAAGGACTGATGATTTCATTCTTGTATTCTCCTAATAAATCATTGATAGTGCAACATTCTGTTGGGAAAGTTATTAGAACCTGGTCACCACTAACGGCTCTAAACCAGCTTTCAAAGTGCTGCAAATGGAAGGAAGACTTCATATGAATCAAAAGCGAATTAATTTGCATAATGAACTTTTCTGTTCATCTATGGTCAGGGTAAGAGAATTTTCTGAAAGTTGTTAAATTATGTTTCTGCTTTGTTTCACTGCACCTGGAAAGTACAAAATTATAAATCTTATCTGGTGCGAAGGATACTAGCTATTCAACCTTGCTAAAGATCCTAAAATCTTTTGATAAAGTTGTCCTGTCAAACCTAGCTATATTATTGCCGAAATTAACATAGGTCACAGCAAGGATAGTGCCAAAATGTGACTTGTACTCGGAGGGAAATGAAGAGCTAGTATAGCAAGGTTTTGAGCAGAGAAGTAACATGATCTGATATATTTTAGAAGGACCAGTCTGTCTGAGAACAGAGGATGGGGGATCGCTGTTGAGGGAGGGATAGTAGTCAGGTGGCTCTGTGGTGATGCAGGTGAAAGAGACTGTGTAGTGGCAAAGCAGAGACTGAGAAGTCATCAGATATGGGATATTTTAAATAGCTAGAAGGTACAGCCAACAGACAGGCTATGTGGTGATTAAAAAAAAAAGGAGTTTATACTTCTCCAAAGTTTTTGTCTGGAGCTACTGCAGAATGACCGTGACATTAGTTGAGATGGGGAAGGCAGTCGAAGGGCAAAGTTATAAGCAGACAAACCAGAACTTCAGCTTTGGGCCTGGACATGTTGAGTTTAAGAGGTACATTTGATTTTTCAACTAGAGTTTGAAAAGTTGATATCACTTATGAAGTATAAATATAAAGTAGAGAGTTTGAGAAGCCAATATGAGTCTGAAGGTCAAAAGCAAAGTTGGGGATAAAGATACAAATTTGGTAGCCATCAACATTTTATATATACATATATAAATTTTATTTTATTTTATCAATATACAATGTGGTTGATTATTGTGGCCCATTAAAGAAAGGTCCCACCCCCCACCCTCTCCCCCATCCCTCCCAACAACCTCATACATGTTGGCTTGTTGTAATAAATTCAAGGAATTGTAATTGTGTGTCTTCTTCCCTGCCCGCACCCCCTGTTTACTTGTGTATTTAGCTCCCACAAATAAATGAGAACATGTGATATTTCTCTTTCTGTGCCTGACTTGTTTCACTTAATATAATTCTCTCTAGGTCCATCCATGTTGTTGCAAATGGTAGTATTTCATTCTTTTTATAGCAGAGTAGTATTCCATTGTGGAGATATACCACATTTTCCATATCCACTCATCTGATGATGGATGGACATTTGGGCTGGTTCCAACTATTGGCTATTGTAAACAGTGCTGCAATGAACATTGGAGAACAGGTATACCTTCGACTTATTGATTTCCATTCCTCTGGGTATATTCCCAGCAGTGGGATAGCTGGGTCATATGGTAGATCTATCTGCAATTGTTTGAGGAACCTCCATACCATTTTCCATACAGGCTGCACCATTTTGCAGTCCCACCAACAGTGTATGAGGGTTCCTTTTTCTCCACAACCTCGTCAGCATTTATCATTCACAGTCTTTTGTATATTAGCCATCCTAACTGGGGTGAGATGGTATCTCACTGTGGTTTTGACTTGCATTTCCCAAATGCTGAGTGACATTGAGCATTTTTTCATGTGTCTATTGCTGATTCGAATATCTTCCTTTGAGAAATGCCTATATAGCTTCTTTGCCCAATTTTTAGTTGGGTAACTTGTTTTTTTTTTGTTGTTGTTGTTAAGTTGTTTCAGTTCCTTGTATATTCTGGATATTAATCCTTTGTCAGATGCATATTTTGCAAATATTTTCTCCCACTCGGTTGGTTTTCTTTTAACTCTGTTAATTGTTTCTTTTGCTGGGCAGAAGATTTTTAGTTTGATCTAATCCCATTTGTATATTTTTCCTTTGGTTGCCCACACTTTTGGAGTCATATTCATGGAGTCCGTGCCCAGTCCCACTTCCTGGAGTGTTTCTCATATGTTTTCTTTAGGAAGTTTTATTGTTTCAAGGTGTATATTTAATTCTTTAATCCATTTTGAGTTGATTTGGGTACATAGTGAGAGGTATGGGTTTAGTTACAATCTCCTGCATATGGATATCCAGTTATTCTAGAACCATTTGCTGAAGAGGCAGTCTCTTCCCCAGTGTATAGGCTTGGTGCCTTTCTCAAAGATCAGATGGCTGTAGGTGTATGGGTTGATTTCTGGATGCTCTATCCCATTCCATTGATCAGTGTGTCTGTTTATATGCCAGTACCATGCTGTTTTGGTTATTATAGCTTTGTAGTATAGTTTGAAGTCAGGTAGTGTTATGCCTCCAGCTTTATTTTTTTTGCTCAGCATTATTTTGGCTATGTGTGGTCTTTTGTTATTCCATATAAATGTCTGGATAGTTCTTTCCATTTCTGATAAAAATGTCATTGGAATTTTGATGGGGATTGCATTGAATTTGTATATCACTTTGAGTAGTATGGAGGTTTTCTCAATGTTGATTCTTCCAATCGAAGAGCATGGGATATCTTTCCATCTTCCTGTGTCCTCTTTAATTTATCTCAACAGTGGTTTGCAGTTTTCATTATAGAGATTTTTCACATCCTTGGTTAACTCTATTCCAAAGTATTTTATTTTGTTTTGGTGGCTATTGTAAATGGGCAAGCTTTCTTGATTTCTCGTTCTGCATGTTCACTATTGGAGAATAGAAATGGTACTGATTTTTGTGTGTTGGTTTTGTATCCTGCTACTTTGCTGAAATCATTTATCAACTCCAAGTTTTTTTGTAGGGGCTTTAGGCTGTTCAATATATACAATCATGTCATCTGCAAAGAGGAACCGTTTGACTTCAACTTTTCTAATCTGGATGCCCTTTATTTCCTTCTCTTCTCTGATTGCTCTGGCTAGTACTTCCAACACTATGTTGAATAGGAGTGGTGAGAGTGGGCATCCTTGTCTAGTTCCTGTTCTCAGAGGAAAAGCTTTCAGCTTTTCCCCATTCAGGATGATATTGGCAGTGGGTTTGGCATATATGGCTTTAATTATGTTGAGATACTTTCCATCTATACCTAACTTATAGAGGGTCTTTGTCATGAATGAATGTTGAATTTTATCAAATGCTTTTTCAGCATCTATAGAGATGATCATATGGTCCTTGTCTTTGATTTTATGGATATGGTGTATCACATTTATTGATTTGCATATGTTGAACCAACCTTGCATCCCTGGGATGAATTCCACATGATCGTGGTGCATAATTTTGCATATGTGTTGCTGTATTCTGTTTGCTAGTGTTTTATTGAGTATTTTTGCATCTATGTTCATCAAGAATATTGGCCCGTCATTTTCTTTTTAGTTGTATCTTTATCTGGTTTTGGTATCAAGGTGATGTTTGCTTCATAAAGTGAGTTTGGGAGATTTGTCTCTGTTTCAATCTTTTGGAATATTTTGTATAGAATTAGTGTCAATTCCTCTTTGAATGTTTGGTAAAATTCTGCTGTGAATCCATCTGGTCCTGGGCTTTTCTTTGTTGGGAGCCTTCTGATAACAGCTTCAATATCTTTTATTGTTGTTGGTCTATTCAGGTTATCTACATCTTCTTGGCTCAGTTTTGGTAGTTTGTGTGTGTCCAGAAATTTATCCATTCCCTCCAGATTTTCAAATTTATTGGCATATAGTTGTTTATAGTAGTCTCGAATGATTCCTTGTATTTCAGATGTATCAGTTGTAATATCACTTTTTTCATTTCTAATTTTTGTTATTTGGATCTTCTCTCTTCTTTTTTTAGTTAGCCATGCTAATGGTTTGTCAATTTTATTTATCTTTTCAAAAAAACAACTTTTTGATGCATTGATCTTTTGTATCATTTTTGTGGTTTCAATTTCATTAATCTCTGCTCTGATCTTAATGATTTCTTTCTGTCTGCTAACTTTGGGTTTGGATTGTTCTTGTTTTTCTAGTTCTTTAAGGTGAAGTATTAGGTTGTTCACTTGCCATCTTTCCATGCTTCTGTAGTAAGCATTTAATGAGATAAATTTCCCCCTTAGAACTGCTTTTGCAGTATCCCACAGGTTTTTGTGTGATATATCATTGTTTTCATTAGTTTCAATAAATTTTTTGATTTCCTGTTTGATTTCTTCTTGGACCCATATGTCATTAAGTAGAATGCTGTTTAATTTCCATGTGTTTGTATAGTTTCCAGAATTTTATTTGTTATTGATTTCTCATTTTAGTCCATTGTGGTCTGAAAAAATACATGTGGTAATTCCAATTTTTTTGAATTTGTTGAGACTTGTTTTGTGACCTAACATGTGATCTATCCTGGACAATGATCCATGTGCTGATGAGAAGAATGAATATTCTGAGGTTGTTGGATGGAATGTTCTGTAGATATCTGCCAAGTCCAATTGGTCTAGAGTGTTGTTTAGATTTTGTGTTTCTCTGCCGATTTTTTGCCTAGATGATCTGTCCAATATTGATAGTGGGGTGTTCAGGTCCCCCACTATTATGGTATTAGTGTCTATTTCCTTCTTTATGTCTAATAGAGTTTGCCTTATAAATCTTGCTGCTCTGATATTGGGTGTGTATATATTTATGATTGTTATGTCTTCTTGAGGGATCAATCCTTTTATCATTATGTAGTGGCCCTCATTATCTCTTTTTATGGTTTTTAGTTTAAAGTCTATTTTATCAGATATAAGAATAGCTACTCCAGCTCATTTTTCATTTCTGTTTGCACAGTAAATCTTTTTCCATCCTTTCACTCTTAGTCTATGTGAGTCTTTATAGGTGAGGTGAGTGTTTTGAAGGCAACATATAGTTGGGTCTTCCTTTTTAATGCAGTCAGTCAGTAGGTGTCTTTTGATTGAGGAATTTAATCCTTTTACATTAAGAGTTGTAATTGAGACATGTTGATTTGCTCCAAGCATTTTATTGATTTTTGGTTGGATGTCTTAAGTGTCTTTTGTTCCTTTCTTTCTGATTTACTGTTTGTCTTCTGTATTTGTTCGTTCCTTAGGTTGTAGATAAACTTTTTTTTTCTCTTCATTGTTGGCATTTTTATTATAGTAGTGGGTTTTGATATTTCTTAAGTTTTATGGCATGGTAGTTATTTTTCAGGTACCAAATCCAGTACTCCTTTGAGAATTTCTTGTAAGGGTGGTCATGTGGTAGTGAACTCCTGCAGTTTTTATTTGTCTGAGAAATATACTGCTTGCCCTTCATTATGGAAGGATAGCCTTGCAGGGTAGAGTATTCTTGGCTGGCAATCTCTGTCTGTTAGTATTTTGAATATATCATCCCATTCATTTCTTGCTTTTAGGGTTTGTGATGAAAATTCAGATGCTAGTCTGATTTGGGCTCCCTTATAGGTGACTTGACGCTTCTCTCTTGCAGCTTTTAAGGTTCTCTCTTTGTCTTTGAGTTTTGCCAATGTGACTATAAAATGTCTTGGAGAAGACCTTTTTGGGTAGAATACACTTGGGGATCTTTGAGCTTCCTGAAGCTGAAGATCTGTGTCTTTCCCTATACCTGGGAAGTTTTCTGCCACTATTTTGTTGAATATGTTTTCTGTGCTATCTCCTTTTTCCTCCCCTTCTGGAATACCCATGACTTGCATATTTGAGTGCTTAAGGTTGTCTGATATCTCTCTTAGATTTTCTTCAATGTTTTTACTTTTTCTGTCTTTCTTTTTTTTTTTTTTTTTGGTCTGCCTACATTATTTCAAAAAGCCCATCTTCAAGGTCAGAAGTTCTCTCTTCTGCTTCTGAAAGCCTGCTGGCTAAACTCTCTGTTGGGTTTTTTATTTCATTGGCTGAATACTTCAGCTTGGCAAGCTCTGCTACATTCCTTTTCAAGGCATTGATTTCCTTGTACATTTCTTCTTTCAGGTCCTTTGTACCGTTCCTCAATTCATCAAGTAGTCTAGCTGAGTTTTCTGGTATCTCATTTAGTTTCCTTAGAATTATCACTTGAAATTCCTTGTCAGACATTTCAAGGGCTTCTTGTTCAATAGGATCTAGAGCTTGAGAGTTATTACCCTTCGGTGTTGTGCTTTCTTGATTTTTCATATTTCTGCTATCTTTCTTTTCGTGTTTAGTTATTGTGGCAGGGGATTTCATGCTCCACTGGTTTGACACTATTGTCCGGCTAGGATCCTGCCGGGACTGCCAATTTGGCACAGCTGCCTCAGTGCCTGTAGGCAGAAGGTTCAGGTCTCTCTGTTTGGCACACAGTCGGCCAGGCTGGGGTTGGGGTTCTGGTGGTGGTAAGTCCTACCTGCTTGGTTGTGCTGGAGTCTCGGGGTGCATGGTCACTGCAGGTCTTGTGCCTCTCTGGGGGGGGCACCTCTCTAACATTTTAGATATTATTTGAAGTCATAAAACAGGATGCAATCATAAAGAGTGAATCCAGGTGCACCATAGATATAGAAGAGCATGGAATTTAATATCAAATTTTACACACTTGTTAACATTCTGTGAATATTGTTTTGTGACTTTTTTTTCTTATGGAAAAAATTATGTAAATCCATATCAACAAATATACTAATATAATTTTTTGTGTTTAACAAATTTGTTGAAGTTTTTAAAAAATAACGTAGAATTCATCCATTTCAGGGTAAATGCTGTGATTTAATGACTTTACTAATTGGGACAACCGTCACCACAAATCCATTTTTGAACATTTTTGTCTCCATAGTAAGATCCCTCATGCCCATTTAGAGTTAACTCCCATTCCTATAATGACTACATAATCTTCTTCAATATGGAAACACCACAATTTATTCAGTCTTCAGTTGTTGGACATATAGAATGTTTCTTTGTTTTCATAATTCAAAATGAACTTCAGTAAACATCTTTGTAGCTAAATCATTGAAAATATTATTGGTTACTTCCTAGGAATGCAATAGTTGCAAAGTTGTGCCCAACTTTAGGATTTATTTATTTATTTATTTTGGCAGCTTGCTGGTGCAGGGATCCAAACCCTTGACCTTGGTGTTATAACACTGCACTCTAACCAACTAAGGTAACCAGTCAGCTCCCTAACAACTTAAGGATTCGATAAATACTAAAAATAGGTCCCAAGAGAAATTACACAGTTTCATACTCCTACCATTACTATATGAAAGTATCATTCTCAAAATTACTAAATATTTGTAATTTCATGGGTGAAATATTGTGTTCAGTACTGTGTTGAATTATACTACCTTAATTGGGAGTGAGATTAATAATTTTTCACTTTTATTTCTCCATTTTAACTTATTATTTGCCAATTATCTGTTAAGGTACTTTGTTTATATTTTGCTTTTATTGTTTTCTATCCCTTACACACACACACACACACACACACACACACACACACACACACACACGCACACACACACGCACACACACACACGCTCATTATATCCATATTTGTCATATAAGCTGCAAGTATTTTCTTCATTTGATATTTGCCTTTTAAATTTGTTTATGTATTTTTAACATATAGGAAATTTAAGTTTATGTAATCAAAACTAACACCCCATTTCTACGTGATTTCTGTCTTTGCTGCCGTGTTAGAAAAGTCCTTCTCCAAATGAAGATATTTATATATTTTTCTATATTTCTTAATGGTTTTGTTTTTAAAGTTTCCTCAAACTTGTGTTAACATTTAAATTTGAATTATTTGTTAAAGTCGAAATCTATAATTTATGGTGCAACATTGAGATCCAACATTATTTTCTCTCCAAACCAACAAACACAACAGTCCTTATTGAACTACCCATCATTTCTCTACTTTTCTGCACTCTAGAAGAGTTTCATTCAGGGAAATTTCCAATATATATCTGAAACTTTTTTCTGTACCTTTTGTTAGATTCTTTTTCCATGATCATCCATTATTCATTTCTTATATGGACTTTTCTCCCCAACTATATATATATATTTTTTTTCAAATCTTTACTTACTTTTTTTTCTCATGCATATACTATGTTTATATTAAGCCTGTTGTCTAAATTAATAAGTTTTTCAGTTGACTCAATTCTGTCTCCTTGTGTATTTACTTTCCTTTTTAATTCTATAATGGTGTACATAAGGTTAGAGTTTATAGTGAACATTAACACAGATTTAGATGTGTTGCAAATTGGGTAGTTTTTTCACTCTTTCAGGACTTTCAGTCTTTACTATTTTTTCCCTTAATAGTCTCTTTATGGATCCTGCCGTGAAATAATAACAGCAAACTTATGGAAGTATTACTCTGTGAGTGAAATGTATTTATTAAATGTGTAAATTTTCTTTGGCATATATATGTCAAGTCTTCTGTATCATCATGAAATTGACTGCTTCCTCTCCCTCTAAAGGAATTTTTGGCCAATATGCAAGAGGGGTAAAATCTAATATGATATTATGCCAAACTACCCATAATGCTTAATCAAGAAACTGACTACTTTCTCTCCCTCTAAAGGAATTTTTGGCCTATATGTAATAGCTGAGAAATCTAAAATAATATTATGTCAAGCTACCCATAATGGTTAATTTACTTTCATAATTTAGGATGCCTGTCAGGAGGAACTATAAGATACCCTTTAATCCTTTTACCTTTTATACTATAAATATTATTAGATGAGTTGGAAATACATTTGGCCCACTAAATATTAGTAAATTCTATGAACAGTTTACACATATAATTTATCTGCATATATTATTTTCTGTATAGAAGACCTCCAGTCACGTAGCATCCTGCTTCATAACATCGTAAAAAATAGACAGACAATTGCATGTGTGGAAAGCAAATATTTCCACAATGAATTAATAACATGTAAAGGAGTTATTTACTTTTGAATTGCCACTAATAAAACCAAAATTAATTAAAAGATGAAGTGGATTCATTAGTGTTTAAAATGATGCTGTGCTTAAACCCAAAATGAAGCTATTCAAACTTTTGATCAGTGAACATCTTTAACTTTTAATTACATACAGATGTCTCTTCCCATATCTGAAAAAGCAGTTCTGAGTTATTGCTGTGTAAAACATATGGTAGATGACACAAGAAAGACAGTTTTTCCTAAGCATCTATTTTGTTCACTTCTTTGCTTGTTTTTTGTTTCTTTGTAAAATACATTTCAGGTTCTAAAACTTCAGACAAATATGTAATATTAGTATAAATATTACAAATATTTGAATTATCATCAGTAAATTTACTCAATAGTTTAAAAGTTGTTTTGTTTTGTTTTTATTTGAATCCTACATGCAGTCCATTGCGATCCTCTGAGGTAAATTCCATAACCTGCATGATGATAGGGCCACTAAGTAGAATTTATTTTTGGCAAAACTCACAATAACATATAGGGGAAACTTCAGACATAAACAGTATTTGTATTCATAAACAATATTCATAAAAAATATTTGTATTTGTAAACAATATTTGTATTTTCATAATGTTAATTCTTCCAATTTAAGAGCGTGGAATGTCTTTCATTTTTGGTGTCCTCTTCTATTTCTTTCAGCAGTGTTTTGTAGTTCTCATTGCAGGGCTTTTTCACCTCTTCGGTTAAATTTATTCTTAGGTAATTTATTTTTGGTACCTATTATAAATAGGCTTGCTATCTTGATTTCTTTTTCTGCTTGTTTGTTGTTGGTGTATGAGAACGTTACTGATTTTTAAAAATAAAAGAATTATTGTATATATTTATGGGGTACAGAGTGATATTTTGATACATGTATATAGTGTGTGATGTTAAAATTGAGGTAATTAACATATTTATCATCACAAATATTTATAATTTCTTTGTGTTGAGAACATTTGAACTCCTCTTCTAGCCATTTGAAAATATACAATAAACTATTGTTAATTGTAGACACCTAGCTCTACTTTAGAACACTGGAATTTATTCTGACTATCTAGCTGTACGTTTTTATACCTTAACTAACCTCTCCCTATTCCTCCCCTCCCCACTGCCCTTCCCAGACTCTAGTAACTAAAATTCTACTCTCTACTTCTATGAGCTCAACTTTATTAACTTCCACATATAAGTGATTTTTCTTTATTTTTTGACAGTCTTTTTATTGAAACATACATGAGTCTATGTATTTGTTGTGTACAGAATTGAACAATAACACATATGTACAATATATGGTGATCATATCAAGACAATTAGCCTACTCATCTTGGTTTTTTAAATGAGTTTTCCACAAGTTTTAATCACATGGAATATTTACTATTTAAAGTTTGGATCATTATAAATAGACTTTGTGACTCTACACAAAACTGGGGTGATTCATTCCAATTTTGTTTTGTTTTCTGTATACTTAACACTTTGGAGGAAAAGTGCCGTAATTTTTGGTCTGTGCTTCTATGAAATGATGGAAAATGGACTGACGTGCATCCTTCTTATTAGGGTTACTATTTTTTAATATGACTACTTGTAAAACTATTTAATTATTACATTGGTTAAGAAATTTAATTTAAAAAGTTGATGGTTAAAAAATATGGAGTTGTTTGTAAATCTAAAAATCCCTTAAACAAATGCAATTTAAAATAAGTTAATATACAAATGCATGCTTGGCCACTCTATGTGGGCAAAGATATTCTTTCGGCAACACTCACTGATTCAAATTGCCCAAGCTTGTGATATTTAATTTAGATTGTCAGAGGCCATCTTACACATTAGAAATAGTACATGCATGGGAATTTTTTTTTAAAAAAACTGTGTTCATATAACAGCTATGACACTTCCCTGATAATTTCTGTTTAAATACTTTAATTATCCATTTTCTTATTTGTAATATTTGTATAATAGAATTTTACTTTGAGGGTATGCTCATTTAAATATGATTTTCTTCTTCTTTTTTTTTTTGTCTTTTTCGTGACCGGCACCCAGCCAGTGAGTGCACCGGCCATTCCTATATAGGATCCGAACCCGCGGCGGGAGCGTCGCTGCGCTCCCAGTGCCGCACTCTCCCGAGTGCACCACGGGCTTGGCCCTAAATATGATTTTCTTAATAAATTGCTTAAATATATTACTTCATCTATCTACACTCTTAGTCTACTGTTGAGGCATATAATTAAAGTTATCACCTTTTAAACTGTGTAAATGCATATGTATCTACATTTAAGGCTTTTTTAAAAACTTGCAAAAGTTTTGCGATTTTTTGAGTTTTTAAGTTTACCCGTTCTTGTATCCCTTCCCAGCTATTTCTGCTTATTTTCTTTGACATACAAATTTACCAAGTAATTTTAGCATATACACACTTTGAAGTGACCAGAATAGAGATCCACATTCTTTTTTAATAGAGACATGGAGTTATGGTGATTATCTATTCCACAGCACAGGAGACAGTGGTGAAGTCTGAGGTACTGAAAAATGACTCATAAGAATCTCTGGATTTGGAGTCAAATCCTTGATCCATATGTTAGCCAATCTCCCTCGTGTTTTATGAGAATTTTTACTAAAGATCAGGAGACTCTATTCTAGTTTGCACATCACAAATGAATTGATAAGTTATTTTTTGAAGGCAATGAATAAAAGGATCAGTAAATCAAGAGAATTACATCTGTCAGAAAACATTTTGAGTAAATTGCCTTTATTTTCTGTTCAGAGTAACAGAAAGTAAGGGTCATGTATTACTTCTCTTGATTTGTTAGACCTCTGCTTTCCTTGATATATTTTATAAAATACCTAGCAGAATTGGGAAATCCTATCCTCCCACCCGAGTTACATTAAGACAGAGAGACAGAAATGCATTAGTATTTCTGTGTCTGATCTAATCATGGCTTTCTCCTTTCAAAACAACTTGCTTTTCTCTTTTATCTCAACAAGATTGTTGGTGATGTCATACAATTTTTTTTTCTTTTCCAGTGGAGTGAAAAAGAACACAAATTATAAAGAACTGAAAACATCTCATCTCTTTGGTATCACTTTTTTTTGTAATTATGTACATATTTTCTCTTAGTGATATATGATGGCTTAAAAACGTTCCGTTCCACAAAATCTCTGACCCACCTTTCACAAAGAGATGGAGGCTAATTTTTCTCTCCTCAAATATGGGCTGAGCTTACTGCCTCACTTCTAACAAAGAGAATACATTGGAGGTGACTTTGTGTGACTTGTGAAAAGTCAGCTTGTGAAAAGCTGACACAGGTTCCACCTGATACTCTCTTTGGGATATACAACTTTGGAGCCCTGAGCCACCAAGTACGATAGCCACCTACCTCAAAGACTTCATATTGGAGAGACCATGAGACTAGTCCATACAAATACAGATGTCAAAGTGGTCCAACTCCTCAGCTTATAGCTATTGAGTCCCCTCAGCATCAGCTGTCCAACACCAAACACTCGGGAGACTGAGCCTCCAGAAGATTCAGATCTTCCAGCTGAGACCTCAGACATGGTGCAGAAGAGATAATCTGCCCTTCTGTAACTGCCTTGAATTTCTGACCCAGGGAATTTAAGCAAAATAAATAGCTGTTTTATATCATTAATTTTGTAGTCCTTTGTTTTATAGCTACTTGAACCCAATGGACTAGCTCAAGCCATGATAGCATGTTTTAGTAACAATTAACTAGTTCATTTCTAGATGGAGGAAAGGTTGTCATATGACAAGGATCTTTGTCTGCTACACAACCAATGTCCCAGGGTTCTTAGGCACTCCAAGCATTACAATCCAGATCTCCACATCCTTTAAAGATTTGTAACATTGCTCAATATCATAGAAGAACTTGCTGTCTCTCATTTCACACAGAGCTGACTTGTTAACATAATGCTTTTTAAACTTCTGTGCCCCAGTTTGTTCATTTGTTCATTGGAATTAATATCAAAAAATGAAAGTTTTCATTGCTTAGGCAAGTGTTTCCATGCAGTAAGAAGAAAATAATTAAGATTTTTAAAAATCATTTATGTAATCGAGAATTTTAGAAATCATTTATTACAGATTTTTTTTGGCTGTTGAGAACTATAAAGATGATACAGCAGTATAAAATAAAATGTTCACGACTTGTACTAATGTATGTTTTTAAAAAGTACTGACTTTGTTAATATTCTCTGAGTAAAAATATCTTGGATGTAAACAACAGATGCTTAAATTCCTCTGTGCAGACTCAAACCACAGGTAGGAACATTTTTTTGGAGTTGAATTCTTAGCACCACTGATGAGAAATGTGAAATATACTTTGCATGTTTTATTCTGCAATTCTACTCTAAATTGATTTAAAAATAAATCATGTCTTCCCTTAATTTTTAATTTTCACAAAACATTTGAAAATTCATTCTGATTATCAATCATATTCATCATTAGTAGGTAGTTCATCAAAGAAAGCAATAGATTAGAAAATCGATGACTTTGGAATCTTTCTTCTCTGTATTTGTTTTTATAGCCTTCTTCCCACTCTCGCCCCATCCCCACAGTGGGTATAAGAAGAGCAGAAACCGACCACCAGGAAGAAACCTGAGAGGAAGGAAGGTTTGGGGATACTTTTATCTTTTTGCTAACATTTTCCTGATTAAGAATTTTACCTCAGAAGTCTGTTCATTGTACAGTGTTTGCTTCTGTAATTCCATTGAAACACCCAGATTACTCTTCTTTCAAGGTCATTATTCTTTACTTCAACATTGTACAGCTAATAAATATAATTGTTTTAATCCCCTGCTAAAAGTTGCTTTCAAAACTTTCCACCTCTCAAATATTGTCAAGCATTTTTCAAATGTTTGCATTTAGAATCTTGTAGAAGAAGTTAAGTTATAGCATTTAGAGTGAATGAAAACACCGTAAATAAGTTAAAATGAGTTTAGTTGTTCTGACATTAATGTCAATGTACTTTTCCATATTATCTTTTTGCATTGTGTATATAAATCCTTAGTAAAGAATTTATTAAATGCATTTTAATCACTACACCGTTAAATTTTATAGACGAACCTAGTAGAAATAAGGTTGTGTTGGTCTGAGTCTAGTATTGTACACTGATTACACGGCACCCACATACAGCTCCTTGCTTCACAGCATCCCGTTAAGCATCGTTTCAAGGTCCTTAGGTTATAATAGCTCAATTTCTCAGTTTACTCATCTTAGAACATGGTAGAGTGTCATAGAAGTGGCACCATGAAGACAGTTTTCATGTTATTTTCAGCACAAAGAACATTGGAAGACAACTAGATGCCCGAAGAACTCTGATGACCTCCCGATGATTCCTTTCTATATATGAATTTCTAAATGTCTTAGACATGGATGGAATTTTCAACTTAGGATCATTTGAACACTTCTAACTGAGCAACATGATATTCTATTTAGATAAAATGTGTCTATAAGATACGTATATGTTTTGGTAAAAATTCTTTTAGGATTTACTGACTGAGCTTTCCCATTAAATGAATCCACCTTCCACACTATTACCCTCATAAAAATCCCATATCATGAAAGACTATTTAATTGTCACATTGAAAAAGCCAGCAAAGCTTAATAAAAACCAACAAATAAATAAATGAATAAATAAGCAAACAAACCAATAAATAATTGAATGAATGAATGAATGCTGCATCTACAGAAGCACTAGGGTGTGTGATGTGAAACAATTAGAGAATCTAAACTTAAATTATAGCTCTTCTAATTCCTGGGATTAATGTTTGGAACAAATATTTTAATCCCACTGATACTTTGGGCTCCCCATATGAAATGAAAACAAAGAAAGAAAGAATCTATTTTGTATGTCTATTATGGATATTAAATGAGAACATCCATGTTAAAAGCCACCACACTGAATCTTCAGAATTAATAGACTGTATACACCTTGTCCCACACTAGAGGGTAGCAATAAAGTCCTAAACTCTAGAGCTATGAGGGGTCCCACAGTAATGCCCACTCCAAAAATTAAGGGAGAACCTTCCTATGTATAGCCTGATAGTACTTAAACCTAGAGATCATGTTTTATTTTCTATTGAAATTGTGCCATGTATAATTAGATTTGAGGCTTGCCAAGATTTAGCATCTGTCACATATATCTACAGAAATTGTACTTGACTGTGATGAACTCAAATAATGCTTTCTTTCAAATGCTGTAAGCATGGAGGATACTAGTAAGGTCTGACTCCTCTATATCCCTAGTTTTTTACAGGAGGCAGGCTGGTATTGATCTCATTGGTGTTCTATTTATCCACCATAAAGTCCTACCAGATAGATAAGACCATATGTGGTTTTTTTGCTAGGTTTATTATAATCCCAACTGCATCACCCTGAAAATTCAGCAAAATTGGTTTGTGTGTGTGCATGAATCTTCTTTTGTAAGTCTTAAAACCTAGGTCTAATATCCATGTTTCATATTATGCTATCTGTCCCAACTTGTTACACTGTCTCTTACAATAATAAGGAAGTGTCATTATACTCTTACATGTGCTTCTGTATTCATATTGCATTTTATAACTATGACTTTGGACATTTTTATTCAATCATCCATTAACTTAAGTAGAGCTGAGCAGAGCAGTCAGTTAGGGTCTACCCAACCAGACTTCCCTCTGCTTTAACACCTCTGTATTTAGAGTACGGTGCCTGCAGCAGCAGCATATGTAGCATCTGGAAGCTTGTTAGAAATGTAATCTCTACTCCAGATCTACTCATCAAAATCTGCATTTTAACAAAATCATCAGGTGGTTCATATGCTCATGAATATTTAAGAAGTGCTGCTCTAGTATGTATTTCAGCTTCATATTAGTTCTTTGTGATTTGAGTAATTACATGAATTCCGATGTTCCTTCAAACTATTAAATAGCACATCATGAAGGAAGGAGTGCTACTGGTTTTGACTGCTGCTCATCAATCTCACTCGGGGGCGGGGGGGACTTTCTCCAGCTGTTAAAAGTGTTTAATTGCAAATTTATTTTTTGAAAATTATATTTAAAGGAAGAATGTTATATAAAATTAAATGATTTAAGGATACATAGTCATTGATGGTTGCTAGTATCCCAAATCTCTAGTCTTGGGCTTTGTCGACTAACTTCTGCTATCACTCCCGTAAGTTTTTGAAGCAAACATAGGGGTCCTGAATTTCATACATGCAGATAAATAGGTGGATAGATAGATCTAGATATAGAAATATAGATATGGATACAGAATATGCATATATATGTGTGTGTTTATACACACATACCATTAAAAATAAACATATTCTAAAAGAGTTATAGAGGCTGTCAGTGAGTGGTACTATTCTGAACTGTTTTTATTTATACCATTTGCATTTCTAAAGTTACATTCTGTAATTAGAAAAAAAATTGATAAAAATATTTTATCATTTGAAAAATATACTTGATTCTTGATCACTACTGATTAATGTTGATATAATAAAATACCTAAAGTATGAAGAAGCTCATGTTTGTTTGATAAATGATTAAAATATAAAATTGATTAAAAAATGTACTCGTCTTATTCATCTCAAATTTGTTAAGGATATTTTTAAAAATTGGTTGTTTGATTTTTTTAATAAGAAAAACAAGTTCCATGCAACATTTTTATAAGCAATTTATTTATTGAAACATGATAAAATTTCTATAAATAATCTTGTAATCATGGTTCAATGCAGTATTAATTCAGTGGAAAAAGATGAAAAAGGTAACAATGAGCAAAAATGAATTCTTCTAAATAAATGTTCCAAAAAATCCTAAAATTGCAACTTGTTATGAAACTGAATAGCTGATTAATGCATCTTAAAAATTAAAAATAAAACAAAGAACCAAAAAATTATGAATATTCTGAACATAAATCCTTATCATATATGATACATAATAAAATAAAATAATCAAAGAACAGAAATGACTTATGTTGTCTTGCATGTGTATTAACATTCTAAACTGGGGTCTGTATAATTCCAACCCAGAAGTAAAGATTGATTATGAAACAAACTCTGTTTGAGTAGTTAACAAATATCTAGAAATTTGTTGAGAAATAACTGATCCATTATACCATAAATATGAAGCATCAGGATAAATGTAACAATGTATTGCTAGTTGACTGCCTCCATAAAGTCCTCTGGGTTCAGACACTTCTTCCCAAACTCCAAGGTGGGCTGGCAATTGCTATTTACCACTGCAGGACGCACTGGAGCCCGTGGATAGGGATCCACTCATATGCAATTGTGAAGAAGAGGGAACAGATATTCAAGTGTTTGAAGAGAAGACACAGAGTATTTATAACTTCCAGCTGTCAAAAAGCAGGTTGTTTTCTCCTAGGCTCTGTGAAGGCTTTTAACACCAGATCGAGTGTCAAAATGCGTAAAGTAAGAATGGAGCAGAAGACCGGCCATATGAAAGCAAGGCCGGACAGACTATTAGATCAAGTGATACATTAAACCACAGGGGTGTATCACAGGTCAGACTGTCCTAAAATAAGCCTGCAGAGAAGTGCTGGTGACAAAGACTATTTATTACATAAACAGAAGCACATTTATTCATTCCCTCTCACACTCACAGTTTCTCTTTATTTCTAACTTGAAGATCTGTTATAAAAGACTAAAGTAGTAAGAGAGAACATAGCATCAGTCTCAGACTGAATGAATAAATACATGTGAAAGAACACCATCTAGTAGTTAACAGAATGCCCATTAACACTTTATGTTTCTGCACCTGGACATGTGGAGCAGTGGAGAACCAGGTTTCTGAACCAAGGACAGTTGGAAATGGTGGGTTCTGATTGGCTTTAGTAGCATGTCCGCATCCTTAACAGTGTTGTGATTTGCTTTTTAATGATTTTTAAATTCTTTATAGATTCTAAAAATAATCATAAAAATGAAAAGGTAAATTCCACTTTGCATTTTTTTTTTCCCAGGTTGGATCGAAATTACAAATCAATGTAAGCTAATGTTTATGAAGAGCTTGGTCAGTTCTAGCTGAGGTATTCACTATAAGCCAGTCAAAGATCTGTGATTTGTCAAGGTGGTTTTTTTTTTTTTTTTTTTTTTTTTTTTTTTTTTTTTTGTCTTTTTCATGACCGGCACTCAGCCAGTGAGTGCACCAGCCAGTCCTATATAGGATCCGAACCCGCGGCGGGAGCGTCGCTGCGCTCCCAGCGCCGCACTCTCCCGAGTGCGCCACGGGCTCGGCCCTGTCAAGGTGTTTTTATTTGCTATTTAATGTTGTTCTAAGTAAAGAAAAATTAAAATTTTATATTATTAACATGGAAAAATAAAGGCCTGTCTTAATCTTCACTCCATGCAATTCACAGTCTAGTGGTAGCTTCCTGAAACTCAAAGCATCCTTTAAGAATTTATTGCATGACTTAAGCCTCTACATTGATCACTTCAGACTTCATCATACTGCTTGTTAGGACTGAATGGATTTGTTTCAAAATCTCTGCTTTATAAAACAGGAAGTTGTAGTTGTGTGTGTGTGTGTGTGTGTGTGTGTGTGTGTGTGTGTGGTGTGAGTGCCTGTAATAATAAGGAAGTAAGTTACATGCCTATGAACACTTACTACATGCCTATGAACCCTTACTACATGACTATGAACACTTCAGCCTTTTACATTCCAAGTATACTGAAAAAAGTGAAGAATTAGGGCACAGGGAATGTGCTCCTTCAAATATTTAAGAGCTGTAATATTAATAGTAAATTTATGTTCTGGAGCTTCAAAACTCAGAAGTAGGACAAATGGGTGCAAATATCAGAGAAGCTACTTAACACAAAAACGTGTTCTCATGGCACTGCTCAAAATGTGGTGAGCTCAAAATGATCAGCAGCATTCAAGTCAGGGCTGAAGGAACAGCAAAAGATTTCTTCTATGTAATTATCACCCGATCAAGACCCTGAAGGCTGCATTCACTCTAATTCCGGTGGGCCTTTTTTATTCACTGTGATAATTTTCCCAGATAGGTTGTATTAGTTTCCTACAGCTGCCGTGTCAGTTCTGGGTTAGTTTCAAATGACACAAAATGAGAAGAAAAAGTCAGAATACCAAAAACTGGATGGCTTAAAACAACAGAATTTTATTGTCTCACAGTCCTGGAGGACAGAAGTCTACATTGGAAGTGACAGCAGGGTGGTTTGTTCCTTCTCTGAAGGATCTGGAAGAGGATCTTTTCTTGCCTCACCCTGACTTCTGGTGGTTACTGGCAAGCGTTAGGGTATCCTGGCTCATCGATGCAGCACTCTGGTCTCGCCTCTGTCTTCACACGGCTGTCTTCCCTGTGTCTGTCTCTGTCTCTTCTCTTTCCTTAAGGACACCAGTTATGCTGGATTAAGAGCATCAGTTAAAGACTAATGGGTATAAAACTGTGCTATCTACTCTAAGTGAACCATTGTGCGATATATACATGTATTAAAACAATATACTGTACCCCACAGATATGTATAAGTAAATATTAGTATTAAAAAAAATTATTGAAGAAGTTAATGCAAAACAGTAGGATAAAAATGAACACCATTTCAATTCCTTTCTGCTATATTAAATAACTCTTCTCTTTGGGTATTTTCATTTATTATTTAATTACCATTAATTGTCACGATTAAAAGAATAAGCAAGCAGGGAAAAAACCCCAAAAACCCTGTTTTTTTTTTTTTGTAAGTTAATCACTATTTAATCTAGACTGGGGTAAGCCTTCCTCTTGCTAGAAATTTTACCGCTCCTGGGACATTTGATTCAGATTGTGAGAAGGTTATATCTTCTAAGTGTGATGTCTCAGATAAGCAAATTAATTAATCTCCACTGAAACATCTCAGATTTAACTCAAGGCAATTTTCTTTTCCAATACAATTTACCAGTAGCATTTGTCATTGTATTAATCTCTCTCGATGACATACTGAAATTTCTCCCTTTCTTTTTTCCTTTTCTTTTCTCCTTGTAATTTTTGTACTAAAGAAAGACATTGAGATTGTTTCTTCAAGTAAAAGTAAACTGCTATTTTTTTTTTCTTTTTTGGAAAAATTGTCTTTAAGTACAGGAAAAACATCAGTGTTTATTTCTGATAATTTCTTGTTTCTTATGTGTGTGGAACCAAACTCTAGAAAGGGGAGTATTCTGTATGAACCTTTCTCAGAATTGTGTACAGAGTTCATTTTTATTTTGACAGTTGATGAAATAGTCAAATACACTTAACTGGCCTGTCTATAGTCATTAACTTGTGTGTGTTCTTTTAATGCCCATGCAAATGATATAATTAAATACTTTTAAATTTAAATTAATATTTTGACTTTAGAGTACTCAGTTTACTAAAAAATCCTTACTCAGAAGTCCCAGCTAAATGAATACACTGCAACATACAGAACCTAGAGGAACAATCTAAAATGCTTAAATGTAAACACTATATTTACTTCCGTGTCATTTACAAAATCCTGCAGGAATTAATTACAGCTTCTTACCATGGAGCGAGTATATCAATCACAGTCAGCAAACAAAAACATGTCCTACTTATTTACTCTAAATATAAGATAATCATTAACTGTAAAAATATTTAATGTCTAAAGTATCACAAATCATTGACTCTAGTGTTTTTCTTTTATTTTTTATATTAAAATGAAATTGATTGTACATATCGGTGAGGTACAACATGCAATATCAATACCTGTATGCAATAAGTGATAGCATTTTCCCTTTAAATGCTGTGCTATTTTAATATCAACAATAATATTTTACAACATATGAGACATAAATGTCAATACAAATAAAAAAAAGCTTCAAATAAACTAAGAACTTACATTCTAAATTCCTTCTATAAAGGATGTTCACATTATGAAATGTTTGATACAGTGTTCTTTATTGATCAATCATGTGATCTCTCAATTTGGTAGTCTGTCTGTTAAAAGGTATAATTGTGAAAAACCATTTTTGAAAACAAAAATAAAAAAAGTTTGAGGAATCCTAGTTTAGCTCGTAGAAGCCTGATGTTAAATCAACAAACTTTTATGAATATTGATCAAAACTTGTCTAAATTTAAGCTTCTTTATCTTGACTGGGGATTAAATGATAATAAGATGATTATTTTATAAAAATCATTTATATTTTTGCCTGTAATCCCAGTTGGGGAGCAATGAATCTCACACATATGTGCATAGCTAGGATTAAACAAAAATAATGACTCTCTTTTCTATCAATTCTTCATCATTTGGACTTTTCAAATCCATTTTAAGGGTCAGCCAAAATTGGGAAAATAAGTGCATTCGATTATTTTTCTATTCTTTAGGATTTAATATAGCTGTAAACTTTATTAATATGCCATTTTATATTTATTTTAGTCATAAAATATATAATATTTTCATCAAAATTTTTATCTTTCTTTTCCTTCTGCATTCATTACTCTTTGCTGCTAAGGTAGTTTTTTGTTAATATTAAAATTTTTAACTAGAAAATACCATAAGTAGAGAAAAACAAAAAATAATGTTCAGCTTAACAAATTAGTAAACAGAGAAAACCTGTATCACACTACCCAAAGCAAGAAGTAGAATACAGCTCTCCTAGAAGAGCTGGCCCTACTGATTACAGCCCCTAAGTTGCAAAAACTTTCCTAACTTTTATGAGGATCAATTTCTTGCTTGTTTGTATAATTTTATCTATATAATTTTTATTAATTTGTATCTTAACCATTTGTTTTATTTGTTTTGCCATTTATCAATATGAATCAAACTGTATATGTTTAGTATTTCTTCTGTTCAATATTTTTATGAGATTGATCTAGTACTGTATGTAGCTGTAAGTTTTTCATTTATCTTACTATATAGCATCCTAAAATATGACTATGCCACATGTTACCCATGTATTCTACAGTTGATGCCATTTGATTTGCTCCTTGTTTGGAGCCTTTGGAAATAAATGGTGCAAGGAGTGTTCTTTTACAGGTGTCTTGGTTCACACGTGCACACATCTCTTTGGATATTCACCAAGAAGGCAAACTGAGAGGTCATTGGTATCTACGTGTTTAATACTGGTAAATAATGTCCAACAGTTCTCTACTTCAAGGGATGCAGATACTATGGCTCTACATCTGCACAAACTCTTGCTATCATGTCATTTTACTATTAACCATCCTGGTGTTTTTGTGGTGCTCTCTCATTGTGGTTTATTTTGATTTCCCAGTTCACTAATGAGGTTAAGGACTTTTATTTCATATGTTTATTTGGCTTTTTATTATACTTTTTGAAATGTAATTTCAAGTCTTCTATTTTCTTATTGGTATATAGGAGGTTTTTATTTAGTTTTTTAATATTATTAATTGCAAACATTTCCTCCCACTCTGTTAGCCTGACTTTTAACTCTCTTATTGGTGCCTTTTGACAAACAGAAGTTTTAATTTTGAGAATATAAAAGTTATTAATCTCTTTTACTATGTTTAATACTTGTAGGAGTGTCTTTAAAAATTACTTTCCTGATCTAAGACCGTAAAATATTTTCTCATGTTATCTTCTCAGAGTTTTGTTGTTTGTTGTTTAAACATGGATCTGCAATTCAATTGAAATTTAAATTTGTGTATGGTATAAAGCCAAGATTTCTTTTCCTATAAAAATGATTAACTATAACAGTACACTTCATTGAAAAGAACATGCTTCAGCACTGCTGCAGAGTGCCACTTTTATCATAAGTCAAATGTATGTATATACACACACAAGCACACACAAGCACACACATGCACAGAGGACTGTTTCTGAGACTTCTGTGATATTGAGGTTTTGTTCTTTCTTGCACAGCTATCACATGGTCTTAATTACCATAGGCTTGACATATGAAAATGCAGGTTTTCCCAATTTTTTTTTATTTCTAATGATTTCTGGACATTAAGATTCAGTTTTTCTTGCCCACCCTCCCAAATAATAAATAGAAAAGAAGAGACTCTCTGTTGAGATTTTAATCGAGATCATACTGATTCTGCAGACTAGACTGAGGAGAATTAACATCTTTACAATTTTGAGTCCTACATTCTAAGGACAGAATATATTCCACTAATTATAGAGATCAAATAATGTTCTGTAATTTTATATGTCTTTTTATTTTTCTGATTAGAGGGCTTAAAAATTATGTGTTAGATTTAGTCTTAATTTTTGATGTTTTTATGGTATTATAAATGGCACATTTAAAAATTTATTTTCCTTGTAATTTGTGGCTGGTGTATGGAAACACAATTGATTTTTGTGTATTTATTTTGCATGCATTAAACTTATTAGATTCTTTTACAAATTTCAGCGTAGGTTTACTGGTATCTTCATGTAAAATTGTCATCACTGAATAATGACAGTTTTGTTTTTTCGTCTTCAATTTTTATGTGTTGTGCTTCTTCTCCTTGCTTTGACACACTTGTTAGGGCCTCTATGCTGATGTTAAGTAGAAGTGATGATAGCAATCAGACTTATCTTTTCATCCTCTCAAAGGGAAACATTTCAAATTTCGTCTTAAATGTAAGATTTGCTGTAGGCTTGAAGATATCCTTTAAAAAGGTCCATTCTAATCCCAGCTGGCTCTAAATTTATTAGAAATGACTATTGTAGAAAAGGCATTTGATAAAATTCATCTATAAAGTGTTAATATTTTTTTATTTCTATTTAAATTTCTTAATGTGGTGGTGAATTGCTCTGATTACTACCAAACAGTAAACCAAACTTTCTACTATTAAACAGTAAAGCAAATTTTCCTTCCCAGAACAAACCCGGCCGGCTTGTCTTTTCATATATTGTTAAAATTGGCTGATGAGTTTTTAAAATATTAACTTTCATGTTGTGTTATCGTTTCAAACTTAGAGATGAGTTGCAAGAATAGTGAAGGCAACTTCCATATACATATTAACTAGATTTATCAATTATTTCTATCATGTTCATCATTTTCTCTTTCTAGGTAGATATAGATTTATAAATGTACATATACTATATGAATGTATTTATACCACGCAAATGTATATACACTATATAAATATATAAAAGCACACAGACATAGTATATAGAATATTTTTCTGGTATTAAAACAAGAGTAAGTTACAGTAATTTTGTCTCTTTACTCATAAATATTTCACTGTAATGTATGTATGTGTATGTGTATCTATATCAATATCGGGAGAGATGTATTAAAAGAAAAAGGACATTCTCTGACATAACCACAGTACAGTTACCAATTTCAGGAAATTTAACAATGATACAAATATTACATAACACACCATCCATACTTAAATTCTCCTAATTGTCTCAATAATAGCCTTCATAGCTATTTTTTATTTTATTTTTTTCTGTCTCAGAAGCCAACTCACATCCAACATTGTTTTTAATTGATATGTCTCTACGGTCACATTTACTCTAGACGAGTTCCTAAGTATTTCTTTGTGCTTGTTAATCTTGGTATTTTTTTGCATTATGAAGTAGCTATTTATAAAGTGTCCCAAAATTTCAATTGTGATTAAGTTTAAGTTGCACAGTTTTGTCAGAGATACAAATGAAATGATATTGTTTCCTTGTTGGTGAATGATATCAGGAGGTGTGTGATGTCAGCTTGTCCCAGTCTTACTCATGATAGGTTTGATCATTTGTTAAGATGTTCTGAGCTGGGTTTCTTCTCTATAAAATTATTATTTTCAATTTTAATGAAGAAATAATATCTGGAGCTGTTCTTTGATTCTATGTAAGTATCCTGTTTCTCATCAATATTTTACCTATTAATTTAATAACATTTTTAAATTTTTAATATTATTCCTTTTATATTATTAGTCAGCATATTACCATAAAAATTATTTTTCTTTTCATTCCCATGGGGATCATTTTTAACTTTCTAAAGGACTGAAAGTCTTTTTCCGAAACTGTTGTACCCTTTTGTACTTCCTCCAGCAACGTATAACAATTGCAGTTGTGCATATTCTTATTAAAATATGTTAATTTTTAAAAAAATTTCAGCCTCTCTAGTGGTTGAAAAGTAGTATTTCATTATGTGGATGTATGTGCTATTGTAATTGCCCATTGATTTGCTAATTATGAATGTTGTAATTTTTAATTTTAATATTTTCATTTAATTTGCTTGCCATTCTGCAATGTCTCTATGGTTTTTATATTTTTACCAAAATTTTAAATTTTGGGTTCTATTGCTATCCATAAGCATAAGAAACTTAGTTGTTGTATGGTGGAAACTGTACTATCTGAAACTTTGAATCTGTTTTGTTTGTTGCTTATGTGCCTTTTTGGGTTTTTTAAATGTTTTCTTTATCTACTGTTTATGTGCCATTATTTGAGCAATTCATCCAAAAAAAATTTAGAAATAATTTAAAGCTTATGATAATGTTTACTTTTTTTACCTTCAGAATGTTTTCTAAGCAATTTTATTGAAGAGGCCAGAACTATGCCATTCCATTCTCCTATTTACAATTCAAGAAAAGTGGAAGAAAAGCTATGAATCTGTTGTCTATATACATTTCTATTACTGAGAATTCTGTGATTTCATAGATATTGGCACATCACATTGAGGCTGAAACAAATTTATTTAAAATCTTATAACAGAAAGAACTCAAACCTTTTTACTTGAACTCATTCAACCAACAGATGGAGTCATTGGAAAGTATCACAGTAGTTTACTTGGGCCAGTCATTTTTTTTTCTTTTTTTGGTAATTTTATTTTATTTTATTATTATTTTTTTAATTTTATTTTGTCGATATACATTGTGGTTGATTATTGTTGCCCCTTACCAAAACCTCCCTCCCTCCTCCCTCTCCTCCCTCCCCCCCACCAATGTCCTTTCTGTTTGCTTGTCGTATCAGCTTCAAGTAATTGTGGTTGTTATATCTTCCTCCCCCACCCCACCCCCGGTTTTCTTTGTGTGTGTGTGTGTGTGTGTGTGTGTGTGTGTGTGTGTGTGTGTGTGTGTGTGAATTTATATATTAATTTTTAGCTCCCACCAATAAGTGAGAACATGTGGTATTTCTCTTTCTGTGCCTGACTCGTTTCACTTAATATAATTCTCTCAAGGTCCATCCATTTATACCCAGAGGAATAGAAATCATCAAGTCGAAGCTATACCTGTTCCCCAATGTTCATCACAGCACTCTTTACAATAGCCAAGAGTTGGAACCAGCCCAAATGTCCATCATCGGATGAGTGGATACGGAAAATGTGGTACATCTACACAATGGAATACTATTCAGCTATAAAAACGAATGAAATACTGCCATTTGCAACAACATGGGCCAGTCATTTTTGACTGAACTGAACTAACTTTGCTTAAAATTTTGCCAGAATATCAGAAGGAAAGATGCTCTATGAGCTTATTTTTAAATTTCTTATTTATTCTTAGATTATTTTTGGAGAAAAGATTAGAAATATTTCAATTTGACCATGGTACACACAAGATTTTAAGTCTTGTATTTCAGATACATATTCAGATGTACCCTTTAGGGATTATAGTAGAACCAGGGAGCAGTTTTTCCAACAAACTTGCCAACTCAATTCATATGGACTGTGTCTCATCATAAGAATTAAGTTTTTATAAAGGCCCACAGTCTCCTCTTCCACTCTTGTGAAGTTCTAGAATAAAACACTAAAAATCAGACTGAGAGAAAAGAAAAGTAATAGGAATGTAGATGATTGGATACAGTGACTAAACCTCAGTAGTAGACAGTAAAGTAATATTACACAGCTTTCCTTTGTGCATGGACAGCCTTATTCAGAGAATGAGTTGCTTATAATGTGATTTAGAGCCACCAGGAAGTTCTTTGTAGTTCTATTAACTGTAAATTATTTGGTTTAAATAATTTTACCTTTTAAACAATATTTACATATCAAAATGAAATAGTGTACTCTTGGATTGATTCTTAATACTAAGCAGAATCAGCTACAGTGAAGCACTGGTTGTTTCTATGGTGGATAAAGAGTGGGAAGGAAGTGGGAACCAATTTGGAGCACGAGACCTATCAGAGGAAGGCAGACAAGGCGTGGAACCCACAGTGAGGACTCCATAGAATAGCAATTGCAAGATTGTCAGAAGAGAAAGCCCACAGAAAAGTAAAGAGGGATACAGGAAGGAAAGTGGGAAAAGTACAAGCCAGTATTTACCCATTTAGAAATGGTGCCTAAAAGACTAGCCCTCCCTGGATGTCAATAAGAAAAACCTGACCATCAGATATATAGTATACAAACTCACTTGTATGGGTCTCTTAATAAATTTTCAGTGAAAATAGAAATGATGTAAAGAGTAATATGAGAAAGAGTAATATGAGAAAGAGTAATATGAGAAAACTATCTTTAAGTACAGTGATTTTGAAAAGTAGAAAGAACTTCTCCCTCCATTTTCTGGAAGCCCAAACCAATGCTCCTCACTTGCACCATCCACTCTGGTGGTCCACTGGGGTGTAGACTTGAAGTCAAGTTGATAGAAAGAATTTGCATTGTATGCTGAGAAGGTCAAAATTTATATTTAAATTAATATTTATTATTATTATTTATGTTTATATTTATTGAGTCTTTATTTAGGGCAAACTAGAATGTCACTGATTTCTGTAAGTTCAAGGCTAGGAGGAGTCTCATTGATGTCACTATGTTTAACTCTTGGAGCAGTTAAAACAGAAGCTCTCTGTGTAGCCATAAGAAGAACAAATTCTGTAGTTCATGAACTGGGAAAAAGATAATAGTAGGTTTTTAAAGTTTTAAAGAGTCTTAAAGAGAATCACTTAAATTTTTAAAATTTTATTTTAACTTGTCAATATACAATGTAGTTGATTTTCATGTCCTTTTACCAATTGCTCTTTCTTTGTTTCGAATGAACGTCCAATGACAAATTGTACATTCAAATGAGAGGTGAGCCCCCAGAGTGACATCCCTTGTGCAGACTCAAAAGAGTTTCACTTAAGGGGAGTTAATGCATAATTTTATAACTTAAGGAATTTTCTCAGTTAATGAATGATTAATCATGTCAATGAAGCTCCTGCTTCTCTGTCAAATGCAATATTCCTTGTGATTCTCACAACTACTCTTAGCGCTGAGAAAGAAAAAAGGGTCCCACTCTTCTGGAGATATGGAAATAATAGTGTAATCTAGACTATAGATTAAAATGAACTTTGGTGAAATACTTTGAAAAACACTTGATAATATAATGCACCATTTAAGAATTGAAATCATGAAGCTTCTCCTTTATTTTTTTTATTTTTAAAATAGTTTTTCTCTGCAACTGGTCGCATATCATAGAAAGTTTTGACTATTTTCCTATGTGAGAGAGATTTTTGTTTTTATTCTAAGTACTTCTCTGTCAGTTCTTTTGCTGACCTTTAAGCAGAAATTTCTGGAATTTTTACAGATGAGCTGAAACTATTTTTACTTCAAAAAAGAGACAATGGAAGATAATTACACCTTCCTCTGAAAATGTCTAATGTAGACAAGGTATTTTTCATGTGATCTGTTTCTATTCTTAGGATGAAATATATGTAGAGATGCATTAGGATGAGTTTGTAAAAATGTGAGTTACAGGGACAAGATGGGAAGGAAGCCAGGAACTCCATATTATTTTCTATTTCAGGGTATGATATCAGATAAATAGAACTATTGTTTTAATTGACAACAAAACTGCATATTCGACTTTAAATGTGACAAATAGTTACTAGCAATTAAAGATCTCCTTTTCCATATATACTAGGTAGAATATCTTCTAAATGTTAGAGATTAACAATCAACGTCAGACAGTAACTCATCTTGGTACAAGGAAAAGACTTTCTGTACTAGGTATATGCCTATAGAACTTGACATGTAAATAAAAGCCATATATTTGAACTTGTCTTCTAGTTAGTATTTAAGAAGGTGATGTTAGCATCATTAGGTGGTGAGGCAAGGGAGATGAAAAGAGAGCCATGCATCCTCTTTATTTTAGTTCTTTAGCAAGCCCATGTATAGTACTTACTATGTTCCAAGAACTACCATAAGTGCTTTACAGATAGAAACTCATTTAATCTATATAGCAAACCTGTGAGCCTGCTACTATTATCCAAAATATTTTTACAGATGAGAAAAGGCAGGCACAGAGATATAATAAGCTTCCCAAGATCATACAGCCAGTAAATAGCAAAGATAAAATTTGAAATCAGGCACTGTGGCTCCATCATCCATGATTTTAAATTTTGCCATGTTACTTCTACAGAGCCATTTGGTACGATGTGTCAGGTTATGTGTTTACTTGTTCTTACAAGAACAAACAACAAATAAAAGCTGTTGTGGAAGGATTTTAAGTAGTTTTTCTTGCTTCTTTATCAGAACACACACACACAGCTTGGATATTAATTACTGAAGGTTACATAGCTAACAAATAGCAAAGGTAAGATTTATAGCTAGTGAGTTAGGATATTTTTTATAATGTACACTTAACTACTTAACTTAACTGCCTTAACAACAAATAAAACTATTCCACATAGGGAAATAAATTATTTTCTTAAAATATAAAGTAAAAGCTTTCTGGAGTCAAAAATTTTAAAATATAGGTTAAAACAAATCTGAACAACACTATACACAAACACATAGAATAGTATAGACAAATATCACTTCAGCATAATAGATGCAAATATGATAGATGCAAATAATAGATTCAAAATAGATACATGGATACCGATTAATAGATACAAATAATACATAATGTTAGCAAATTTAGTCTAGCTTTACATTAAAGTAAAAATATAGCATGTACACAGAGGGCTTATTTATGGAATACATGGATAGCCCAATTAAAAATAATGTTAGACTACTTTGAGAATTAAGGTTATATAATACAACCTCATTTATTAATAAATGGACTGTCACTCAGAAGCATAATATTGAGTGAAAGAAGTTTTTCTCAGAGGATAAATAATGTTCTCCAGTAAAATGGTGTTTAAAATACAGAAAACTGGACAGAGTTTTAATGTGCAATGCACAGTTGGATAATGAAGAAGATAGTAAATGTAGGGAGTAATTGGTACAGGTCTAGGGTGGTAGTCAATTCTGGGAGGAGGGACAAGAAGAAAAAAATCAGTGAGTGGCCTATGGAAACTGCACTTATCATTCTATGCCTTGGCTTGGGGGTAGGTGCACAGCTGTCTATTTTATTGTTGCTCTTTGCCTTTATTTAAATGTTTTATACACTTTGGTACATTAGTGATATTTTGCAATATTTATAAAGTAAATTATTCTTAAGATTTTAAATGGAAAAGTGGATAAAAGATTGTCCACGTAGTAGCCATAACTCTGGCTCCTGAGAGGAGAATATATGGATGGGGTGTCAAGAGAGGACACAAATAATAAGTAAAGTAATATTGCTAAAATCCTGATTTAGAATTGGATAATTTAGGCCCAGCCGACTACAGTAAGATCTAAGAGACACGGATGGATTTGCACATACTCAGGTTTAGTGGTTCAGAAAGTGAAGCGAAAGGAAATGGGCAGGGTGGTGGGGAAGTGGTACATCAAGGGTCTCTCACAGGTCTCTGCGTTGAGTCACAGAAGGGACACTTATGTCCTTTACTAAGGCAGGAAACCGTGCATGTGGAGTAAAGATCTTTACCAAAAAGGGTTAAGATCATTATATCAGTTGTGGGCATACTGAATTAGACTCTCTTCTCCCTAGGAGGAATGTGTGAAAAAGATAGTTAGATATAAAGGATGGATGTCAGGAGAAGAATTGGGTTGAGTACATTTTTGAGGATCATTAGTTCATAATTATAAATGCTTTTGTGACTAAAGAAGAGATTGCATAGAATAGTGTAATGTGAGAAAGGGAGACATTCCTGACGTAAGTCCTGGAGAGGCAAACAGAGAAAGTCTGGGAAGCCATGCATGAGAACTAGAAAGAAACAAACCCCATGACGTGAGTCAATGAAGAGGAAACAATATTGCCATGTGTCACTGAAATTCACTTTAGCTTATTACATTATTAAGTTAGTTAAAAAGTTAAAATCTGCGTGATCCTAAATCCGATACAAGCCAGTCGTTAAAAAAGAAGCATATGGTAACACTTTTTTAAAAAATTAGGAACCCTGTCACTGAAAACTTAAAATAAAAATGCGCAAATTTACTTTATAAATATAAAAATTAAGCATCAGTTATTTATTTACTAGTCAATAATTTTAACATAACGAGAAAACATATTAATTGCATAGAACTTTTATGAATGCTATAAGTTCTAGTAAGCATCAACAGATAGATTTAATTTTATGGTATTTCCATGTCACATTTTAAAATTTGTTGTAGAATTTTGAAGAAAGTTCTGAAATTTCAGTGTATCCACCTGTCACTGACATTACAGAATAGGAAGCAGAATAGGTACCATTGTTCACTTTTCAGACATGAATTCCCGAATATTCAAATGGAAAATGAGGTAGCTTCAAGAGTCAGAAAAAATAAATGGCAGTTGAAAACTACACTCATGAAGTAATAAGGTAATATTCCTTTGTGCCAGACATTCCTTCTTTAAAACTTTAAAAAATTCTGCAACGTGGGCATATTCTCATATTACAAATAAAACTAATGAGGCTCATATGCTTTAAATAACTTTTTGCAGTTATTATTAATAATTAATAGTAAATTTAACAGTAAATTATTATTTAGAACTGAATCTATAGGTCTATATATAGGTTGGTGACAAACTAAAATGAGATAATGTTTCTGCAAGCAAGCCTAGTCAAAATGCTCTCACCAAAATATAAAATTCCACTGCTTTCATAATATTAATATATGTGTCCTAAACTCAGATTTTTCTTTTTTGTATAAAGGCTTATTTCTCAGTGAAATTAACTTGTGCAGCTCATCAAAAAGCTGTCTACCATTTTATTCACAGAATGAGTTGAATTCCTTTGTGTAATATTTTGCATTATTCATTTATAATATTAGAGCTCACTTTTGTATAAACAATGAATCATGGATATCAATTTTGATATAATATTAATCATTAAAGGAATTTAACTCTGTCTACCTTATGGGCATGCACAGATTTCTACAAGACAAAAATGTTCCATGCAACAAAAATAAGCAAAATAACTCAAATATTTCAGGAATATAAAATATGTTTCTTGTTCTTTAGAAATTATGTCAAGTTTCCATTATTATGATTATTTTATGATCAATTTTATTTACAATTATATCAAAGTCCATATATTTATATATTCCCTTAAAAAGTAGCTTCTTCTCCTTACTTAGGGCAATCAAGTCTCTTTCCCAATCTAGCCTCAATCTTCTTTTACCATCTTAATTGATGGGCTTTTCTTCCATAATTCCCTTCATTTATTTTATCATCTAGATACTTTGAACTCATCAATAGTCCTTTTAGATTTAATATCTTTTCCAATTGTATTAGTTCACATTCTGTCACTCATAACAAAATACCTTAAACTGGATAATTTATAAAGAAACAAAATGTAATTCTTACAGTTTTGGAGTCTGGGAAGTCCAAAGTCCAGGGGGCACATCTGGTGAGGGCCTTTTTCTTGGTGAAGAGTCTCCACAGAGTCTCATGGTGACCCAGAGTGTATCACATGGTGTGGAAGGGAAGAGCCCTTGTTAATGTGCTCCCTCGCTCTTCTTATAAAGCAACCAGTCTACTCACTGATAACCCATCAAATGCTTAATACATCACTCCATGAATAGATCAGTTCATTCATAAGGGCATAGTCCTCATGATCCAATCACCTCTTAAAGGTCCCAACTTTTAAATATCATAATCAAATTTACCATCCCTTAAGACTGCTACAATGGAGATTAAGTTTCCAACATGTAATTTGAGAAACACATTCAACCCACAGCACAAAAGTTTGCTTTTATTATGGCATTTTTCACTACAATGAGTGCTCTAATATCTAAATCCTTACTTTTCTCTCCTCCTCAGTGTCATAAATGCTACCTGACAAATTGCTACACTTATTCTTTCATGTCCAACTGAAATATGCAGCCTTCCTTGAAGCACTTTCTTCAAACTTTCATACCCACTACTGTGCTTGAATTGAATCCTCTTTGCTCAGAGATTCTAGGAGGCTTGTCCATTCATTCATTCTCTCCGAACAATGGTTACTCAGTGTTGTTACCTGGGGAAGTCCCTGTCTTCACCATCAGGTCTTTGCATTACTACTACATATCCCAATGTTTTGGAAGAGAAAATATGTATTGAAGTGAATTATCTGCTGACAACAGTCATTAGAAATTCCCGTGACCTAGTCATTGATATTTGTAAATGCACCAAATGGTGCAACTACTTTCCTATGATTTCATGAATCTCCAAAGATTTCTAGCACTACAACATATCTTATCACTACAAAAAAAAAAAAAAAAAAAAAAAAAACCACCAAGCAGCAAAGACAAACTTTATAGTTTGAGAAAGAATGAACAAAAGAAATATAAAACAAGCAAAAAAAAATTAATAAAATGACAAAAGTAAGGCAACACCTTTCAATAAACACCCTGAACGTAAATAGATTAAATCCCCCACTTAAAAGATATGGACTGGATGAATGCATTAAAAAATCAGACCCAACTATATGCTGCCTGCAAGAAATTCACATCACCAGTAAAGACACACATAGACTGATAGTGAAGGGATGGAAAAGATATTCCACACAAATGGAAACTAAAAACAAGCAGGAGTTTCTCTACTTGTATTGGATAAAATAGACTTTAAACCAAGAACTATAAAAAGAGACAAAGGAAGACATTATGTAATGACAGAGCCATCAATGAAGCAAGAAGATATCACAGTTATAAATACATGTGCACCCAAAATTGAGCACAGAGATATATAAAACAAATGTTATTGGATCTAAAGGGAAAGATAGACCCCAAAATAATAATAGTTGGGAAATTCAACATCCCTCTCTCAACATTTTACAGATCATCTAGACAAAATATTAAGAGAAACATTGGATAATAAAATATTGGTTAATACCTTTCAAAGGAACAACAAAAAACTGATGCTGAATTTTCATCAAAATTAACAGAAAAATACCATCAAATCTTTTCTAATCTTCAGGAATTAATTTAATAAAATATATGCAATAAGTCTATACTAAAATATAAAATAATATTGAGAAAATTTTAGACTAATGAAAATAAAAATTTTTCTAGATTTATCTAAATAAAATTAATTAAAATTATTGTAAGATATATTTAGAAGTTTAATAAATCTAAAAATACCCAAGAAAACTGTGAAGAATAACAATAATGGTATGTTTATTTTATCTGATATTAAAAATGAATGTTAGCAAATATCCTTTTAAAAGGCACTATGGTATTGGCAATAGGTTAGAAAAATAAACCAATAAAACACAATGGAGAATACAGGAAGAGCCATACACTTATACAAACACTTGATTTATGAAAAAGTTATGATGAGTAGCAGGAAAGATGGGCTTTTTAATAAATGTTGCCAGTTCAGTTGAACGTGCACTACAGTGAAAATACATCTCGTTCCTCTCTCATTAATGTACCTAAATAATTACAAATGGTGATTTACATTGGAAGGATATTAAACTAATAAAAGCTTGTAGATGAAATATGTGGGGATATTTTCTGTACTTGCAATTTCAAAAAGTTTCTCAAACAGGATACTAAATGTTCTAAAGTTAAAGAAATAAAAGATAAATTGGGCCTTAAAATTTAAGAAATTTTGTTTCTCAAAGAACTCCATTAACAGAATAAAAAAATTTTTAAAGTCAAATTGAAGGGAGTGTCAAGTCAAAGGTATTTGTTACACATATAAACAACAAAGCATTTGATATATGTGTAAAATAATGTATCTAGAATATATACTATATGTTTGCATGATCCTATATAAAAGTATATATATTTGTATAATGCAATATAAAACTATATGCATATAACCATATATAACTCTATCTCTATTTATTTGTGAATATGCGTATATAACTACACATATAATTACTGCTAATTTATGAGAAACATAAATTAAAAAATAAAAAGAAAGATAACTCAATAGAAAAGTGGGCCCCAAACTTGAGGAGGCACTTTAAAAGAGCATAGCCAAATGACCAATAAACGTATGCAAAGACATTCAAACTCAGCAATCAAATAACTTAAACTAGTAACAAAATTCCACTATACAACCAAAAGAATGACTGAATTAAAAAGAATATACACATTGATGAATGGATGAAGTAACTACACGAACTGCTGTTGAAATGTAAATTGCTATATCTACTTTAGAAATCTGTCAGCAATATCTACTGAGTGACACATTCCCTAAGACTCAGCAGCTGTGCTCTGGGTTATATATCCACAGAAATACACATTATATGTACCCAAAGACATATATAATGAGAAGATTATAGCAGTAAAAGCTAAGAACAGAACACATCAAAAAAGCCTATTAAGATGGAATGAATGAGTATATTTTGGTATTTTCATATAATTGAATAATAAGAATTAATATAAAATCTAAAAACTTCTGCTACATGCAACAACATGACTCTTGAGTAATCATCCCACCTAAGTATCAGATGTGAAAGGGGGCACACATATGACATATTAAAAAAAATTCAAATTCAGCAAAATTCATATCTGGTGTTAGAAATCAGGATAGTGGTTATTTTTATGGAAGAAGAGAAAGAAGAAAGTGACAACTGGTAAAGATGAGGAGAGGGAGATGTCTACGGTTCTGAAAATATCCTGTTCCCTGGTGCAGATGGTGTTTATGTGGTTAAAATACTTTGAGCTATACAGCCAAAGTGTGAGCTCTTGCACATATATGTATATATTATGCTTTCCCCAAAAGATTATTAAAATATGAAGATATAAAATGCTTTTCATTCTGTATCTCAGAGGAATATATGACTGGTTTCCAGGATTTAATACAAGTGCTCATTTAAAACTTCTAAACAATTAAGTGGAAAAGACAATCAAACTGATGGTATAATTAAGTCAAATGGTACAGAGGGGAAAGTGTTGTAGTTGCTCTTGTACTCTAGGAAGGTCTGTACCTGTTCAAAAATATTATGTATCCCAGTGTTGTGGAACTTCGCTTGAAATTTCAAACAAACAGTACAGTTGTTACAGTAGGAAAAACATGTAGGTAAGACTTTTTTTTGGCATATTTCCTTACAGTGCCTATGGACTTATCCTCAGTTATGATAAAGTGAGCCTTTAGATATGGAATTTGATTTTTAGAATGCTAGTTTTTATATTAGGATGGAGGTGACTTGTAATATTTTATCTGTATATTTACATTTCTTTGATGAGACAAAGTTCACAGCTTCACTATAGCATTGTTCATATGTATTTTGTCTTCACTTGAGAAATGGTTATATTACTACAGATTCAAAAACTACTGTAGAACAGAATAGAAAATTATGAACTTTTCAAATGTTAAACAATGTCATCATGGATGATTACATGAGGTTGAATCCATCCACGACATTTTACATTATCAGGAACTGACAGTCATGAAAGAATAATTGTCCATAGTTTACTTCCCTGGGATAATGAAGTTATGGGGAAGTACTGGAGACAAATTGTCGTGAACTTCCATCCAACTCTAGGATCGTTAATTGCAGTATGCATTAATTTTTCTTCTTCTACTTCCCCTCCCCTCCTCTTTCTCTTCCTTCTTTTTTCTTAGGGGATTCTACTGGAATAGCATTCTCTTTGAGCATGTAACTTGCAATTTAATCCTTGCCCTGTGATGGAAATTCCTCCTCCATTTTGTGTGCTTGAAAAATTCTTACAAAAAAGAATGATAGCATAAGTTTTACAAGACTAGACAATAAAATGTTGGAAATCCAGCCCCATTTATACCTAAGTCTTTTGTCTGCATATTTTGTTTTCTACAGGAAGACAAAGAAACACTACATATGTTGGCAATACCTTTCTCTTGGTATTAACATTTATATTCATTCTTAGAACTGTGGATTTTTAATAATCAACCTAAAGTATTTTTCTGAAAATCTTTGTAATGGTATGTAATGTGTACACAATTTTCCAAACTGACAATTACACAATGATACACGTGTAGTAGAAGAGTGTTATTATTTAACCCAAGAAACCTTGTTGCTCGAAGTTAGGAGAACTAGGTTGCTTTGGCTGCTGATTTTCATTTTGTGATTAAGTCCTTTACTCTGCCTGAGTTGCACCTTATCCATATATGAAACAAGGGGAGGAAGACTTGCTACCTACTTACTCACGGAATAAACATTATTTTTTATTGCTATCATAACAAGTTACTACAGTAACAAACTTAGCATCTTAAAACAAAATTTTATTGTTTCACAGTTCTGGAGGTTAGAATTTCAAAGGATGTCACTGGGCTTAACTCAAATATAGGCAGGGCTGAATTTTTTTTCCAGAGGATATCAGGAGAATCCTGTTCCAATTTCCAGAGGCTGCCTGCATTTCTTGGCTCATGGCTTCCTTTTTCTATCTTGAAAGCCAGTAATGTTGCATCTGTCTGATCCCATTTCTACCATCACATTTCTCTCTGACCACAGCTGGGAAAGGTTCTCTGTTCTTCAAGGATTCGTGTTATTAGGCTGAGCCCACCTAAGTAATTCAGGATGATCTCCCCATATCAAGGTTATTAATCTTAATCCCATCTGAAAAATAGTTTTTCAGGTAAAATAGCATAGGGAGGGGTATGAAGATTAGGATGGGTTGGCATCATTTGAGGAAGGCATTATCCTGCCTACCACAGCGAGAAAACATTTTAGTGTGTTATTTAAGGACTGACTTTTTTTTTTGAAAATCAATTAATTATGCTCATTATACAAATATTTTCAATTTCTCATTTGAAGGCAGTATCTAGGGAATCAAAGTGTCAGATGTCAATGATGATGGCCAGTCCTCTTTTAATTTCGTGTATCATGGAAAGGACAACGCATCATTGGAGTTATTATTTGGTGGAAAGAAAAGATCATGAGGACTTCTATTCTTTAGTATATACTCACCTTTTGTGATGTATTTTATTTGTGTCCCATGATGTAAACTTCTTTAATACACGTAGGTATTTGAAATTAGGCAGATTATTAATGAAAGAATTTCCAGCTTTCAGTTATGGTGTTTAATACCCTCTTGCTACCTCTTGGTAGCCAGGCTGTGGCCATATAGTCTACACTCAGCTAGTCTGACGTGCCCACATCCTGTACCCACTGACTGGGTTAACTGGCAGCACCACTGTGCCCCTATGCCAGCATTAGTACCCTCGGACGATTTCTTTATTATGAGTTGAATGTGATCCCTGTAGCCCAGTGTCCCTCGTGTGTGTTTTTCCTTCATTTTCCAAGCATGATTTTTCCAGCTTTCTGCTGATTCTGTGAGCAACCTGATATTAAAAAAGAAAATTCAATCTCTGCTTACATTAGCCAGAGCAGGGATCTGATATTTATAAACAGGAATGCATAGCTAAGTCCGTTTCTTCTTACACCCAAATCTAAGGAATAAGTTAGCAAGGAAAAAACAAACTTGGATCTAGTAACATATTTTAGCCTGTCTTGAATATGTATTCTATGATTCAAATCACCAAAGTTCTGGTAAGTAAATTTTTTATAAAACAGAATGAGAATTGAAAAATAGCTGTGATTTAGAGGTCATGTGTGCATGATTTTCTAAAAAAGGTAAAATCATGAGTCCAGATATTAAAACACTTTGCATCATGGTGCACTTAATTAAAGAAAAGTAAGTATGACAGTTTACTTTTATGTCTATTAATGGAAATAACTTCATCTGAAAATCAGATTGCTCTATTTTAGACAGCCAGAAGAACAGAGTCACTGGTAACACTGGTTTTCTCAGCATAGTGTATGTGTGACATAATAAATTCTCTCGGTGAGAAATGACATTCAAACTTAATAGCATTTCCAAATACCACCTTAGAAAGAATCCTAAAAGGAGACTCTCATTGTTGACTTGCTTTAGAAAATGATTGTGTTTTTTTCTCCACCCTGTGCCTCATAAATGCTTTCACACAGTTGACTGAGCCTACACTCAACACATCGACCACAACTCATATTTTCCACTCTAAAAGTCTAAAAAAGGCTTTTTAAAGAAAATGATGGGGAAAGGGGTAGGAGGCAGATGGTAAGACACCATGCTTCAAACTATAAAACACGACAAGTTTGGAAAAGAAAACTTCATTTATATGTTTACATTGTTAAAGCAAATGAGAAGCATATCTATGATTAGAGGCATCAAGGCAAGTCATGCCAAAGCAGTGTAAGCTTCTTCTCCAGAGTTTTAAATGTGTAGCCAAATGGTTGATTCACAAGGACAGAACCACAGCCTGTGAGTAGAAATATGGCACTGCTACTTAGGTATGCCAACAAATGGTGATGCTCGGAGGAAACATGTGCAAAAATAGAAAGGAGCCAAATTAGAAAGATTTAAGTGGAGAGTGAGCATCAATATGGTGTTGCTTAGGAGCTCCAGCAAGGAGATGTGTATGTGTGAAAGTGAGGAGCAAGAGTGGGCAGATTTAAAAATCTAGAAGACTCAAAATTTAAAGGAGGGATGGAATGGACATTAATCTTGAAAACACAACTTTTAGAATTAAATGTTAATTAAAGGAAGCATTCTATTTTAAAAGGTAGGAAGGCATCAATTGACCATTGTGAAGTCAATAGCACTAATGGAAGTTGTCTTTCTTGCAATGAGTTTTCCTATTAATGTTTGATCATTAACCCATTTAATAGTGGGTCATCTTCTACATCATAGTACAATTACTCTTAAACTGTCACCAGCCACTTAATGGAAAGCCAGTTTCATCAGACCCGACATCCAAGTGGAGAGTTGATATAGTCTGAATTGAAATGAAGAATGTGGAGGATAACCTGAATTTTAAAAATAGACTTCCCTATACAATTTTGTCAATTGAATGACACAGGAGAACACAGCAGGTCATCATCTCTGTGCAGTCTTAGGAAAGTTAGAATGCTCCAAGTCTTTTCTTAGTGAACCAACAAAAATAGATCAATTTAGTGCCTAGTTCCCACACCTAATGAAGATAATTATTTATAAATCTTTCTCCTACCAGGAACAACGATATTTTAATATGCTTTCATGCATTAAGTACTTCAAATATTTATTCATTTCATCAGGACTATTATTAATTGCTTTTGTTTTAAGGTATTACTCAATTGGACTGAAAGCTGCCATCAATGAATTCCAATATTGCTAGGTCATCATGACCATGAAGATATTGTCCTGTTAAAATGGTTCTTATCTGCCCATCGGGTGAGACACGGATGAAGATCTGATTGGGTTGAGTACCTTTCTCTTTTTATGTACTGAACTGAACCTTATAAATCTGTACTCTTTAAAAAAGTGTGTCCAAGTTTCCTTTCCACTACTTCTGCCCAGCAGCACATGAGGTGGCAGTCAGTATTATAGTCATCTCTTCTCAAAATAGATGAAGATAATGCATTCTCTGTTAGAGTTGGGTTCTAAAAAGTGGAGCAAAGATGCACTTCACACAGTTAATGCTTGGCTTTTTAGCTGTGGACTTTGAATTAGGTTTAGGATCAGATCACTTTTCTTGAGTGTGAATCTTAGTGGAACAGTACATACTTTGGATTTCAGAAAGCATGAAACCAATTATTAAGATACCTGTGCACGAAGAATTCATCAAAAGGAAACTACAATTCACATGCAAATTTATGTCACGTATAATCTTGATATTTTCATGCCCTTGTGCAATTGCCTCCAGAGTAAAAGTGCCTTTAGTCTCAACCATGCAATTCACCTACATCACCTAGACTAAGATTCTGAGTTACATAGGTCCTTTTATTATTGTTCCTGGCTGAAACCAGAATTTAGATATTTTTATTATACCACCATTCCTTAGATATTTTCACCAAATACCAATGAGCTAAAATGTGTTTGTCTGCTCTTTTCATTTTTAACCATTGTTATTCCTTATTTCTTTTCAAATTCCATACACATTAAATTGAAAAAATCTCTGCAAAACTAAAGCTACATGTTCTTATTGCTGTTTTTCTATTCTAGCACCTTACTCACTTCAAATTTATGAAATCTATATTTAGGTAAACTAAGATGAATATAAAGATTCATCCTTTGGTTTGATTTTGTCATTAGGAAAAAAAATAGTTCAATTTTCAATAGATATGCATAGGGGTATATCATTAAGTAAGATACCTGAGATGATGAGATGATATGTTGCTGGATAGGCATACAATTTCCTTGTCAGAAAGATCCGATTTTTGTAAGAGATCCAAGATTTTATTCATAATAAAGTAATATACAGATGCCCACATTGAGAAGAGAGAGAGGCAATTTCACAGCAGGAAAAACTGTCAGCATATTTGAATTCTAATTAACAAAAGAAACATGTGAAAAGGAGTCAGGCAGCAGGGCAGGTGGCATTGAGCACACACAGCACATTTCTATGGAAAGGACATGGCAACTGCTGTCTGTCTTGTTCCAGTTACCATATATCAAATAATGGGTTTGACTCTATGGTGGGATGCAGAGGAATGTAAAGAAAGCCTGTTTACCATTTTAGAAAAACAATAATATTTGTCAAAATGTGACCTGGAGGTCAGTTCTTTTTTCAAATTTAAAAAAGAAGAGTCACCAGTTCAGTTCATCTCAAAAATGCCAAACCCAGAGGAAATTTCAAGGCTCAAGTCATATGTAGGGGAATCACTGCCAAGGAGACAGATGTTGTCTTTGGAAGTCCTCTCTCCTTTTGTTGAGACCATCTGAGCCTTCCTCAACCTTAGCAAGTGAGGAAAATTAAAAGAAGAGAATGATATTTGGAGCCTTCATGAATATTGAAATCAAGAAGTTATGTACAAGAAAAAGTGTGCATGACAACATCCACCTATACCTAAGGCTTGCACATGCATAACAAATACGAGGCACATTGGTTTTTCTCATATTTCACAAGACATGCTCATCTGATTGACTGTCGATAAAGCAGCATTGTTACATGATATTTTCCTCAACCCCTTAGAGATTCCAAGATTCCTTCTTGGAATCTGACTGGGTGACATGTAGACAGAGAATTTGATCTTTAATATATGTTAATTTAAATCACATCCGGGACTGAGTATTCCAGACCATGTAATGAGTCATGTCTAATGTCCGTACAGCTTGTTTCTCTGTAAATAGAGATACTTTAGGTTGATTTTGAATGTTCCCCCTACTGATAGTTTTAGAAGGATTTAGTTCTCATCATCCTCTTATTAAAAAAGCTAATGGGAGAGGAGGAAAAATATTTAGTTTTCCCAAATATTTCTACATTTATATGTATCAAGGTACCTGCTGATATAAGAAAAAAGCACAAGAATTCTGCTCGTGCCAATAAGTTGAGAGAACCCACTGCAAAGTAGATATAAAGGTGTGTGTGTTTGTGTTTGTGCTTGTGTGCACAATTTTTTATAATATTAAAAATGAAAGAGTAAACAAAAATATCAGTCTAAGAAAGTTATTTGGAAATATGGCAGTAAATGCCAAATGAAAAAGTTAAGAAATTAAAATGGTTGTTTCTGAAAAACAAGAATCGGAAGTGCAGACACTGAAGTAGGGCACGGTTTTTAAATATAAAAACAATAATTAAAATAATAAAAATATTTGGTTAAGGTTAGGAATCAAAATAACCACCAAATGGAAATATATAGGTAAATAAATATGCATTCATAAATGCAAAACTGTATAGCCATTAGCAAATAATGAAGTCAATCTAAATTGTTTTTAATTTTAAAAATGTTCCAGATTTACTATTAATCCAAAAAGTGGCAATTCATGCTATGCATATTTTAGGCATTTAGTCATCAACAGTGAACAAAAGAAAAAGTCTGTGTTTTCCAGACTTTACGTATTAATGAGGGAAAGCGTAAAATATGTACGTATAAACATACAATATTTTAAATGGTTCTATAAAGAAAAACTAAACAAGTTAGAGATACAGAGTGTGTGATTGGGAGCAGCAGTGGGTGTTTTCTTTCACCAGCCCTCTATGATAATAATATATATGAGCAAAGATTAGAAGGAAGAGAAATACCAAGTCATGTGGGTGTGTGGGGTGAGGCATTTCAGAAGAAGAAAAGCGAATATAACATGCAATGGCCCTGCAGCCTTTCTGTGTTAAAGCAGAGGGAAAGTGTTGAATGTTTGCTATGTTTCAGAAAAAAATGGAGAAATAGTAGAAGATGAGATCAGACAGGTAACTGAAGACCTTTTAAGCTAATTTAAGATATTTGGTTTTTCTTCTCATAGAGATGAGAAGCCATTGTAGTGAAATCAAAGTAGGATATTGAACAGACAGTTTGATATGCAACTTCAAAATTTGGAGAAGAGATTTGGGAGTGAAAATTGATCTTTAAAATATGTGACAAGATGATACTACCTTTGAAATAGAAAAAAACAGATTACTAAGTTAAATACGTTTTTTGAATGCAAAGAGGTAAGAAAAAATCAACAAAAAATATTTAGAAGAGGTATTTCTTATGTTTTTTTAAAAAATACAGTGATAATATGAAGCTAGGTATAATTCATTTTTTAAAAGGCTACCAGACATAGCTTATTTTTCCTGAGATATTAGGGGAATTCAATAAATATCTTTGTCTTAGTTTGGGCAGCTATAACAAAATACCTTAAACTAGGTAATCTATAAACAACAGAAATGTATTGCTCACAGTTCTGGAGGCTGGGAAATTCAAGGCCAAGGCACCAGCAGATTCATTGTCTAGTGACAGCCCATTCCTCAGTAATAGTGCCTGCTATTTGTCCTCACGTGGTGGAAGGATAAACAAACTCTTTCAAACCTCTTTCATAGGGGTATTAATCCCATTCATGACAGCAGAACCTTCTTGACCTAATCACATCCCAAATTCCCCACCTCTCCATTCCATTACCTTGGGGGTTAGGTTTCAACATATGAATGTTGGTGGACCCAAACATTCAGACCATGCAATCTTACAAGTGTATTTTAGTGCATAATTTTTGATAATTCTTCTATGATATCCATATGAACAAGGTAGAAGAGGTAAAACTGGTTGAATAAGAACCAAAGGGAGTTAATTGATGTTAAGCTGGAGAAGATATTTAGTGCAAGCCACTAGGCTCACCTTTTCTAGAATATTTTTCTTAACTAGACTTTGGAATCGTTTTATATACAGTTTTTAATTATGGAGGATGACAAATTTTAATAAAATTTAATCTTTAACAAATAATTACTTTATAGTGCAGAAGATAAATATGCAAACAATTAACAGTAAAAAAGTATACTAAGTACTATGAGAGTAAAGGACAAGAAATACCTAACTTTTCCTACAGGAATTAAATGGGGTATCACAAAAGGTCTTGAAAAATAATTAGGGACAGTTGAGAAGATAAGAGCATTCTATCCCAGTGTTTCCAAGGCCACAGAAGCATGAGAAGCATAGTATATTAAAGGATTATTCATATTTGATTTTCTATATAAATATTGTATTATAATTTGAAAATATCTAAAGTTTATCAATAAATAATTTTATTGCACAATAAAAAAAAGGATTATTGATTGTCCCATTAGGTTGGAAGATATGTTCTATCAGCAGAAAGGGGAGAAGTCAGGGTAGGCAATAGCTGGATCCACTTTAGAACACGGTTTTGAAGAAGAGTGGAGGCAAGGTTTCTAAAGTGATTAATGGCAAAGTCAGATTTATATTCTTTTATGGATAAGCTGACAGCATTGTGTAAGGGAACAGATGAGGATGGAATGGTGTTTAAACAACTAATATGTGGAATGAAGAAAAAAATGTATAAGTATGGCTTTCTGAGTTGTGGAAATATGTATGTCAGAGTTGTGACACCTGGAGTAAACCTGAGAGAGATCTAGGGGATATGAATTTTTTGACATCCATTTGTTTTTCTTTTTTCCAGAATTTGCTCCATTAGTAAAGGAATGTATATAAAAATTACAGTGATACTACTACTGCTAATACTAGTCTTATTTATAGTGCTAATAACTATAGCTAATGTCACTTCACCTACTGACTATGTGCCACTAATTGTGCTTAGAAATATACATGGATTAACTTATTTACTATTTTATATCATTGATAAATTTTTTCTTATCCAAACCAATACAGAACAAGAGTTTTCTAAATCCCTTCTTGTATTTCTAAAGTATAAAAATATAATTAGTGTCTGTGACAAATCAATAAATGCTATTTTTTAACAGAATTGAAATATAATCTTTAAAGATATTTGGTATTATTGTTTTCAAGTTCACATGATAATATAAACTGTACTTAGAAGCATTGCCTAGACCTTTAGGATAATATGACACACTAATTGTACTTATAAATATATATATATATTCATTTTGAATACATTATATAGATTTAAATGCATTCACTATATTCATTATATATATATAAATTTATTGTAATCATTCATACATATATATATATATATATATTTGATTGTTTAATGTCTTCAGAAAGAAAATACATCTGTATAGTAGTACCTTAAAAGCTAACTCTTCAGTGACCTGGGATGTCATTCATTTGTTCAATTATATACTTATTTATTTTTATAATATGGACCATTGCTGTGCAAAAATTGCCTCAACATTTAGCAGATTAAAAACAAACATTTATTATTTCACCCAGTTTATGAAGCTGGAGAATCTAGTGTGGACTCAGCATCTTTCATGAGGTTGTAGTCAAACTGTGTCACCTCTCCCAGGGTGAGGGAGATGCAAAGGATTACTTAAAGCCCATTTCTCCAGAGCAGTGAGAGGCCCAAAAGGGTTAATCCCAGGAGCAATTCCTTCAAGAGAGAAGGATTCCCAGGAGCAACCCTGAATCAGGTTTTCTCTCAGTTTTTATTGTCCAGGCAAGAAAGTTACAGAAAAGAACACAGGCAGTTAATCAGTCATAGTAGGAGTCAAAAAACTAAGCTATGTGAAGTACAAAAAGAAACAATGAGATAATCGCTATGGCAACACTTAGATCCCCAAGAAACTTAAAGGAACAGCTGAAGGTGAGATGAGGAACATTCCCAACCACCGACCTTGAAGCCTTTAGCTCACATACTTTCCCATCTTTAGGTTTAGCTGCACCAAGGACGACTGCCCTTAGAGCAATCACTTTTCCTGTATTATAATTTTTTTTTATCTACAACAGAGATTTTTAGTCCTGGGAAAGTTTCTGTTTTTCCCAAGCTTAGCATTTCTATGTGCAATTCTAAAAAGTTAGGCTGTTCCTTAAACTACAGGGCTTTTGCCCCGCTAAAACTAAGGGCTGTGGCCCCACTAAGCTACTACCTAAGCTAAGGGCTTTGGTCCTACTAAAATATAAGGACTGTGGTCCTACTAAGCTATAAGATAGGCCCTGTGAAATACATGTGCTTATTAATGTTAGTATCCTCCACAAAACTGTAGGTTTGAGCTGCAGTCTCTGAACACTTCAGAGTTCTGCTGATGAAGTTTGCTCCCAAGCTCAATTACATGGCTGGTGTCGAGAAGCTTCAGTTTCTAGTCATGCAGATTTCTCAGTAGGCTTCAAATGATGTGGGTTTGCTCAGAATTAATGATCCCAGAGAGAAAATGTGCATCCAAGATAGAAACCACAATCTATTTATAACCTAACCTTAGAAGTGGCATACTACCATTTATGCTATTTCTATTTAATAGAAGTAAAGCTCCAAATGCAACCCACATTAAGAATAGAGAGATTAAACTCCTTCTCTTGAAGGAAGAAGCATCAAAGAAGTGGTGGATATCTTAAAAACCATCACCAAGAGTGTCTTATCTTCAACTCAGCTCCTATTTTGATTACTAAAAATCGATAGTAGAAAATCAGTGTATTTAGTGTGTTTTGTTTTCAGAGATGTCACAATTTGTTTAAAAAATTGTAATATTTAAAAAGGAGCTAGCACAGTACAAAGTGCATAGCCTTTATGATTAAGAATATCCAAATTTGAATCTCAACTCTTCAACTTATTATATGTTAAACATGGACAGGTGTGTTTATACTTGAAAGTGATTAGAATAATGACTAACAGAAAAATTTCAATAAATATTAGGTATTAGACTTTTTCAATTTATTAATATCTACTAATATTCCTTAAAATAATTTTATTATAATGGTCAGTAATGAAATAAGTAATGAAAGATTCCGTATAATACTGAGAGTTTACTTAAATAAATTCATATTTTTACATACGCAAATAGCAATAAAAGTTTATTAACAGGTTTAGCTGATGCGACCCCCAAGATGCACAGTTACCAGGAAAGGTACCATCTGCCGTATCACACCTGGATGCTGTGTGGCTGCATTTTAATCATTCTCCTAATGTCATTTTAGTACCTAAATGCTGGAAGACATATGGCATGTGGCCTCCTTAGTACTGCTCTTCCACCCTAAACTTGGTTGACAGTTATTTGCAATTAATCTTCAGCCAGCTGTAAATATGAACATATTAAGTATAAAACTCTTCTCTACAGAAAGACTTACTCTAGCGTGTTTTACGTATTCTTCCTTTATTGGTGTCAACTTGTGTCAGGAATTCCATTATCTGTGCATTGCATCTCCTCCTAAGCAATTCTTATTAAAAAGAATCATCAGCACATTAGTATAAATGCAATTTTAAAAACAAAAGAATAAAGCTGCTTAGTTTCTTAATTTCTGTCCATGCTACAATATAATATAAAGTCCTCTCTCCAATCTTTTGATTCTAAGATATAAAATGCTAAACACAGGTGTTAAGTAGAGTTAATCTGAACAAAAATCCTTTTACAAATTTTCCAGAATGCGTAAAATAATGCGACTCAGAAAATACCATTATTTTACTTGGAAAAGAGTCTTGAGGTTTTAGACACTGTCAAAATCTTCCTGAACCTTGACCTTCACCTTATTTGACAGCAGGATGTGAGGAAGAAGGGAACATAGCAGATATGCCAGGTTTTGACAGGTAGGCCCTGGATTAACAAGGGACATATTGCATCTTTCTTAATTTACTGCACAAGAAAAAACTGACATTTCCAACATATAGTTTGGGTGTCTAATGACAGTGGGATTGAGCGTTAAGGTTTTTCGTAAAAAAAACTAAAACAAGAAACTTGATTCTAAGAAGAGCTCCTGGGAGTTGGACCACCAACTCCTGTTGCGTGCCCCTTCCTTCCTACCGGCACACAGCCTTCTGCACACGGAATTCACACCTGAGACTTTAAATTGGATTGATATTAGCTTGACATGCAAGAGAATGGAAAATCTTGTACACACCACCAAAACTGCAGGGGAGGGTGTTTGTATCTGGTGCCTGAAGCAGGAATTCTTAGTAACTCTTCTACTGATACATTACTGAAGCATAGTAGTTAAATCCTAATATCTCACTGATATAGAACTTTATTTCAGGTGCAAGGTGAGTTAATCATAGTTTTGTGGATTGTTATACACACCTAACAATTAACCGCAACAGGTTTCTAGAGAATAAAGATTATTCCGAGTGGCATGTCACTGGGTTATAACTGACCATTCAGAATCCAACTTGCATGTGAGATTGATAAGGTTTGTCCAGATAACCATAGGAGAAAGGAAGAACAGTTTTGGTTTGCTTGTTTTGTTTCTGCGAGAGAGTTTCTGAGAAGAAATCCAAGAGGTAAGCAATCCCATTTAATAAGAAATTTAAAGCAGAAATTAGCTAACGGATCTTGTCTCCACTTAATCAAATCTTGAAAACCATTGTTTTAGAGGATAAGTTTTTATGTATCCACTTGGCAGTCAGAGTTCAGGCAGGAGCCAGAAAGCACACGAGGAATTTGAACAAGGAAAATGTAAAGAATTGTTCAGTAGGTAAAATGTGGTTATCTAATAAGAGAGGTAAAATAGAACTTCAGTGCACAACAGAGATGGCAGGTGCAAAGTCTATAGCCACCCCCGCAGCTGCAGGAAACATGAACAAGAAAAATGCTGAGAACCTTAGAGAAGAGCCCACAATGGGAGTTAGATGCCTAACTGTCCTAAATTAGAAGATGGTGAGGCTGCTATGAGAACATACCACCCACCACCCACTGCTCGGGTATTGACACCACTGGCTGGAGGCTGCCTGCAGGTCCCAGAACAGCCCAGCACCCTAGGGAACACTAAGAGCCCAGCAGCACCAAACAGCCTCTTGGCCACCACAGGAAGAAGCAGAAATTAAAACAACTTAGGAAGAAGAAAGAAAGCCCTTCCTTGCTCCTCCAGCCTGCAATCTCCCACCAGCACCCCCTATCTGCAGGCACTTACTCACAAGGGGCCAGAGGCAAAGGAAAAACAGTTCTCAGAATCCCAAAGTTGGACAAAGAAGGGGGATTTGGAGCTGTAAAGGAACAAATAATTGACAAGCCAAGTGTAACAAGAAATGTGTTGTTTTGATTGAGAATAGTGAGTTACTGTGCATTCTTGGTTCTCACCTATTGACATCTGTGACTGTCAATATATTTCAGTGTTCCCTACATTTCTGTTTTGCTAATCTTGCAGTTTATTATCCCTTAAACCTTTTCTAGATACTTATTTATATGTTAAATCTTACCGAATAAAAGACTTTAAAAATATTTTCTACAATCCCATGATCTAAAACAGAACACAGTAAACTTAATGACCGTAATTCCC